>NC_142187.1:10195000-10440000 GCF_026936395.1 Plectropomus leopardus
TGATCAAAGATAAGCAGGATTTGGAAATCACAGTCTTGTCTAGTGAACCAATCTTTGTAGGTATTTATCAGCATTATTTGATTCTATATGGGGACAACAGGAGTGATGGGATGGAGAGAGACTGAAGGTCGTGAGCTGCTGAGTGGAAGAGGAGTGGTGAAGGAGATTGTGCGAAAGCGCAGAAAGGAGTGGAGACGGGTGTGTAGAGACAGGAGCAGATGAGGAAATACTTGATTCCAATCTATGATAGTGCAGGTACGTCGAGGTACGGGTTTTTGCCTTAACCTGCTGAGACACCATTCCTCCACCTGGGGGGAACAATCTAAATTGCATCAGAGAAGCAGTAGCAACATGGAAGTTGAAATTCCGATCGTCCGCCAAGATAAGAAAAATGGGAGAGATTGATAAGGTGGAGTAGATTATGTAATGTCCTGCTACTCCTTACAACTCAGATAAGTGTGCATGCATTTAACCTTCAATCAGCTATGAGAGGACGTATGTGGAAGACATGGGAAGGTAGGAAGCAGACTGCAAAGAGATGAGGAGGAAGATGTGTGGAGAAAAACAGCAATGGGAAAGGAAAGTAGGGCCACTGAAGCTTATATTTGTAACAATATTTCAATCAAAAAAAGACAAAAGTGAGCAAGAGTACAATTGGAGTTTCTGAGTTAATGACACACTACATCTTTGTATTGCACCTGGTTTGAAGGGACTTGTTTGGGGTGGATGGAGGACATACAAAGTTCAAGACTGTGACACCAGACTCCTGTCTGTGGTCATCTGGGGCCAGAGAAGCTGTGTGTGAGACGAAAACGTCTGAGTCAGTTGGATGGGACATTAAACGGACTTTATCCTGTCAGTTCCATGATGCAAAGTCCATATAATGTCTGACAGAGCCCACATGTGAACAGACACCACGTTTTTATCCCAACTTGTCACATGTTGCCGCCTTGCAGTGGACTTTGTGGTGTTTTAGGTATCCTTCTGCATCTGCTGTTAAGGTTCCAGGATGCTGCTACCTTCATGTCAACACAAGCACATGGTGTTGCCATGTGGTTTTATTTTGGCAACAACAGCACATGGCAACCAACACTGGGACTTCAATAAATGTGCATGCTGAAGATTAGGTTTAGGGGGTAGGAGGTACGTAGTAAGGCAAAGAAAAACATCACATTCAGACAGGAAGCAAACCCGCACTCTGACATGAAAGTCCTAATGTTTGTAGGACCCATCCACTGCCTCTCCAGTCCACCCTATAGGTGCCCTCATCTCCTTATAATACATCGCTCCCAGCAGTGTTTTGACCTGATGCCATCTTGCGGTGTTTCATGTTCATGTTAAAGGTGCCTTTTGGCATCCCAATTTATGCCAAAAGGGCTGCTAAAGCAGGGCAGCGACAGGGGGCGTAGTCTGTGATGAAAGCAGGATCCTACTACCAGGATCAGCCAATAGTAAAATTTAATTTCATAGCCATGTTTCTATCTGTAGAGTGCAGTGACCATGAATATGTGTAACTCAATACTTTGCACTTAAATGTCAAGAATTCGACTTGAATCAGTCAACAGCACAACTAAATACCTATATGTATTGCTTTTCTACTAAAAAATGTAGTGTGGCTGTTTGCAAAATGTGTAAATTTTGGCTTTTGATAAGGTTGGAAGGCATGTCATATATGCTAGTTTGTTTGAAGCATATTACAGGTAATACTAAATGCAGTATTACCGCACTAAACTGCATTGTGTCACGATCCCTGCCTTCTCCTCCCTCCAGTATTTTTCCACTCACTCTCCCTCTGCTCACTCTACCTGCTGGCCACACCCACCTACTCTGCCTGCTCTGCTCTCTCACCTCACAGCTGCAGCTCATCAGTAATCAACCCAGGATATAAGCCTCCACCACACACACACTCATCGCCAGATTGTTCTTCAGCGTTATGCCAGACTTTCCAGCGTTATCCTGCCTGATCTTCCAAAGCCCGACCCTGCCTGTCCCCGACCTGCTCTCTTCGCCTGATCCCCGGAAAACCTACCTGCCTTCTGTCCCAGACCACGTGTTCTGATTCAGCGTTCCTGATCTGCTCCGCTGGTAAAGACTTCTCCGCCTGGCTCCGACGATTCTGCTGTTTAATCCCCACTGGTACCGCTGCATTCTCGGACTGCTCCTCTGGCTTCGAAACCTCCGCCTGTCCCCGACCACTCCTCCGCCATCTCCTCGACAGTACCTCCACACGTGCTGTCAAGCCGTCCGGACTCGGGTTTCCTCCTCACCCACGCCGAGTGCAGTAAGCTTCGTCTCTTCGCATCGTCTGCCCTCCATTGACTTTGTTTGGGGTTCCGACCCGAAGAACGAACTTTGTGCTGAACTGCTTCTCCTTGCTGCGTGTTTGATTTGTGTTGGGTTTAATAAACGTCATTACCAACTACTCCAGTTTACCGGTGTACTGCATCTGGGTCCACACAGCACCCGTTACAGTACAATCTGTGAAACATGGACCCAGCAGATAACGCCGCTCTCCATTCCCGTCTTGCCCGCGTTGAGGGATGTTACAGCAGCATGAAGCTCAGCTCACCTCCAACGCAGCTGAAGCTTCGCCAATCGGCTTCGGCGCTGGAACAAGCGCTAACTCTGTTAGCCACCCAAGTGCAGCAGATGGCTTCCTCACTGACCCAGCACGCTTCGCCGCCACCGGCTCCCGCCTCACCTGCTCCACCACAGATGCCAACGCCTTAGTCGGTATCCGAACCCCGGGTGGGGGTTCCGGAACGATACGCCGAGATCCTGAGGGCTGTAATCCATTTTTTGACGAACTGTTCAATCCTGTTTGCCTGCAGCCCCAAACCTTACGCCATACAGAGGGAGCCAGAGTCGCCTTCACCATAAACCACCTCACGGCAGAAACGCGTTTGTGGGGACAGCGGAGTGGGAGAGAAACCGCCTGCTTGCGCCTCCTTCCAGACCTTCGCGGAGGAGCTACGAAGGTTTTCGGACCCGTTCCAGCAGGACCTGGCGCCACTGGGGGTCTCCTGAGCCAAAGACAGGGGAACGGATGGCGTAGCCGGACTTCGCCATAGACTTCCAGAACCCGGGCCGGCTGGCGATTGGAACATGGCAGCTCAGTGGCGCTTCCTCAATGGGCTGGCCCGTACATTAAAAACGAGTTGGTCTCGTTCGACCTCCCCAGTTCTTTGGATGGGCTCATTGAACTGACTACAAAAAAGATTGGACAGGCAATTCAGGCCAGAAGGAGAAACAGCAATCTTGGAGGGACTGATCTTGGACCTCCGTCAGGCCGGACTGGGCACGCCTGCTACTCCTGGTTCTCATTCGATGCCACCCAGGGGCCGGAGCCAATGCAGGTGGAGTGCACTGGTCTGCCCCGAGGAGCGAGAGAGACGGGCGTCGAGGTAATCTTTTGCCTCTACTGTGGCCAGGCCGGGCCATTTTGTATCACGTGTCCAGCAAAAGGGAGGCTCAGCGGTAGACGGGGCATCCTGCTGAGCCAATCACTGAACTCTGTCCCCAATCAAAGACCGCTGTTTCATGTCCAGCTTCTGTTGGCAGAGGGGTCCCACCCTACGCCACCTTTATAGACTCTGGAGCCGATGTTAATCTCATCGATGAGGAACTGCGCCCGGCAGCTGGAGATCGAGCTGGATCCTCTGCCCTGTCCCATTCCGGCCAGCGCGTTAGACGGTCACCTCCTGGGAAGAGTCACGCACCAGACCACGCCCATCTCCATGCTCCTGTCGGGTACACCTCGAGACCATCAGCTTTTTGTGTTGAGATCTCCTAACCTCCCCTGATCCTTGGTTACCCCTGCTCGCCGTCATAATCCCCACATTGACTGGTCCAGGGTCCATTTTGGGTTGGAGCCCCTCCTGTCACGCAGATCTGCCTCCAGCAGACTGTCAAGCCCTTGTCACCTGCCAGTTCCTGCTCTACACCAGATCTCTCCAAGGTACCATCTGAATATCATGACTTCCGGAGGTGTTCAACAGGCGAGGGCCACGTCACTGCCTCGCATCGGCCCTACGACTGCGCCATTGACCTCCTTCCCGGCTCTGTTCCGCCTAAGGCGCCTTTTTACTCCCTATCGGCACCTGAGAGGAAGGCGGATGGTGTATGTACATTAAGGGCGCCTTGGCATCCGGCATCATTAATCCCTCCTGCGTCTCCCGCCCGGTATGGTTCTTCTTCGTTGGTAAAAAGGATGGTTCCCTGAGGTCCTGCATTGATTATCGGGGTCTTAATGACATCACCATTAAGAACGCTACCCCTACTCCTCATGGCTTCAGCCTTTGAACTGCTCCAAGGGTCCACCATCTATACTAAACTGGATCTTCGCCGCGCCTACCACCTGGTTCGGATCCGGAGGGGGACGAATGGAAGGCTGGCTTTCAACACGCCTACAGGACACCACGAATACTTGGTGATGCCTTCCGGGCTAACAAATGCCCCAGCCGTGTTCCAGGCCCTCATCAATGGCGTGCTCAGAGACTTGCTTAACAAATACGTGTTAGGTATCTGGATGATATATTGATCTTCTCCGCTTTCCGGAAGCAAAACACGTACACCACGTCCAGACTGTCCTGCAACGCCTGCTAAAGAACTCTCTCTTCGTCAAGGCAGAGAAATCTAGTTCCATGCCCTCCTCTGTATCCTTCCTGGGCTCGTCATCGGCCATAATCATATGGAGATGGACCCCGCCAAAGTTTCAGCGGGTTACCTCATGGCCTGTTCCTGACTCCATGCAAGCAGCTGCAAGCAGCTTCCTGGGCTTCGCTAATTTCTGGCGATTCATCCGGGGTTACAGTGCGGTGGCGGCACCTCTCACGGCTCTCACCTCCTGTAAGATCCCCTTCCGTTGGTCCCCGGCAGCTGAGGAGGCTTCCAACTCCTCAAGCAGCCTTCAGTTCGCTCCCATCCTCCTGATCCCGGACCCTGAAAGACAATTCGTGGTGGAGTGATGCCTCCGATGTTGGGGTGGGGCTGTCCTCTCAACGCTCCGCTGAGGACCAGAAACTTCATCCCTGTGCCTTCTTCTCTCGGCGCCTATCTCCAGCAGAGAGAAACTATGATATCGGCAACCCTTGAACTGTTGGCGGTTAAATTGGCGTTGGAGGGAATGGAGGCACTGGTTAGAAGGAACCAAGACCCCTTCCTCGTCTGGACAGATCATAAAAACCTTGAGTACATCCGCTCAGCCAAGAGACTCAACTCCCGTCAAGCCGGTGGGCTCTGTTTTTTACAAGATTCACATTCACCCTGTCGTACCGACCTGGTTCCCGCAACATCAAACCTGACGCTCTGTCCCGTCAGTTTCTGGTTGGGAGGAGGACTCCTCCAACCAGGACAGTATAGTTCCTGCCTCTCGTCTCCTGGCCGCCCTTACCTGGGAGATTGAGGAGCAGGTTAAGGCAGCGGTGGAGGATCAGCCGGGCCCCAGCTCATGCCCCCTCGAACCGGCTCTTAGTTCCTCAAGGACTAAGATCCGAGTCCTACAGTGAGCCCTGATTCCGTCTCTCCTGTCATCCAGAATCGCCCGGACCAAGGAGGTGGTGCAGCAGCGGTTTTGGTGAGCCACCATGGGTCGAAGACATCGCTGGCTTTGTCAACGCCTGCCGGGTCTGCAGCCAAAACAAGACTCCACGGGGGGCTCCTGCGGATATCTTCAGCCACTACCAGTACCTCATCGCCTGGTCCCACATCTCCTTGGACTTTGTAACGGTCTGCCACTGTCAGGAGGCAACACCACAATCCTGACAGTGGTAGATCGGTTCAGTAAGATGGCTCACCGTGCCACTGCCCAAACTCCCGTCTGCCGAGAGACTGCTGAGTTGCTCCTGGAGCATGTGTTCCGACTCCATGGCCTTCCTTCCAGATGTGGTCTCGGACCCGGGTCCCGCAGTTCACCTCATCATTTGGAGGGGAATTCTGCAGTCTCCTGGGTGCTTCCACCAGCCTGTCCTCCGGGTACCATCCTCAGTCCAACGGACAGACAGAGAGGAAGAACCAGCAGATGGAGACGGCAGTGCATGTGGCTTCTAAACACCCTGCCTCCTGGTCCTCACAACTGTTGTGGGTGGAATCGCTCACAACACTCTCACCAACTCAGCTACTGGCCTGTCCCCATTTCAGTGTGCTTATGGTTTTCAACCCCCCCTGTTCCCGGACCAAGAGAAAGAGACTGCCTATCCTTCAGTGAAGCCTTCATCCGTCGCTGCTGTCGGACTTGGACCCAAGCCAGGTCCGCACTGCTGGGGTCCGGCCGAAGATACGCTGCAGCTGCTAACACGTCGCCCGTTCGAGCCCCGTCTACCAGGTGGGGCAGAAGGTATGGCTGTCGACCAACCTTCCCCTGCGGGAGGACTCCAAGAAATTGGCCCCCAAGTTCGTCGGACCGTTCCCCATCGACAAGGTGATCAACCCGGTGGCGGTCCGCCTACGACTGCCCCGAACCATGCGGGTCCACCCCACCTTTCACGTCTCACGACTCAAGCCATTCCGAGAGAGCCTCTGCAACCTCCGTCCCGACCTCCTCCTCCTCCCCGCATCATAGATGGGACCCGGCCTATACGGGTGCATCGCCTGCTGCGCTCTGCCCGCCGTGGGAGGGCCTTCAGTACCTCGTTGATTGGGAGGGTACAGTCGGAGGAGCGGTCCTGGGTCCCGCGCCCAGATCCTGGATGGCGACCTCGTGGCGGAGTTCCATCGGCGGCATCCCGGACCAACCCTCGGACCCGCCTCGGCACGTGGGGATCCGGTTCTGCTTCCGTCCTGCTCCTGTGTCCACGCCTGGGGATGACGACGTGGGTTCTGCCTCGAGTCCGGTGGTGCCCTCTCGGACGGGGAGTGTGTCTGGGGTCTCCGAGGAGTTCTGACCCTCCTCCGGGCCTCCCGCCGCCCGCCCTGCTTCGGTGGAATTCGTTGTGGGGCGTCGTGAGCCGTCCCTTGGGGGGTTCTGTCACGATCCCTGCCTTCTCCTCCCTCCAGTATTTTTCCACTCACTCTCCCTCTGCTCACTCTACCTGCTGGCCACACCCACCTACTCTGCCTGCTCTGCTCTCTCACCTCACAGCTGCAGCTCATCAGTAATCAACCCAGGATATAAGCCTCCACCACACACACACTCATCGCCAGATTGTTCTTCAGCGTTATGCCAGACTTTCCAGCGTTATCCTGCCTGATCTTCCAAAGCCGACCCTGCCTGTCCCCGACCTGCTCTCTTCGCCTGATCCCCGGAAAACCTACCTGCCTTCTGTCCCAGACCACGTGTTCTGATTCAGCGTTCCTGATCTGCTCCGCTGGTAAAGACTTCTCCGCCTGGCTCCGGCGATTCTGCTGTTTAATCCCCACTGGTACCGCTGCATTCTCGGACTGCTCCTCTGGCTTCGAAACCTCCGCCTGTCCCGACCACTCCTCCGCCATCTCGACAGTACCTCCACCGCGTGCTGTCAAGCCGTCGGACTCTGAGGTTTCCTCCTCACCCACGCCGAGTGCAGTAAGCTCGTCTCTTCGCATCGTTTGCCCTCCATAGACTTTGTTTGGGGTTCCGACCGAAGAGCAGAACTTTGTGCTGAACTGCTTCTCCTTGCTGCGTGTTTGATTTGTGCTGGGTTTAATAAACGTCATTACCAACTACTCCAGTTTACCGGTGTACTGCATCTGGGTCCACACAGCACCCGTTACACATTGTATGAAATGGGAGAGCATGATATTGTGTCATCTACCTGTTAGTTAAATCTCACTCAACAGCAGTTGTACCTTTTCAAAAAAAATCTGCACTTCATGACATTCTCCCTCAATGAATTGAAAGGCATTTCGGGTGCCACCCAGGTTTCAATGGCATTGTTTTCGTCTTCTCAGACATTACAGATTATCAGAGGAAATACTCCACAGTTCACTTCCTTAGTGTGGTTCAGTCCTCATTCACCTATAAAAGAGGGGAGTGGAGGAGGAAGGCACTCTGCTGGCTGCCTGCAGGGACGTCTTACAAGCACACAACCTCCTGTGCGCAGCCCTTGGTTCATCCCTCTGATGGGAAGTCCTGCCGAGAAGCCGCTGACCCTGAACAGAGCAGAGGAGCAAAGCCAGGAGAGAGAGCAGGATGGGAAGGAGAGAAGAGAGTGAGGGAGGAGGATCTTTTTTTGCAGAAAACGACACATTTCCCTACATTGCAAAGCTTGAATTTTCACTGTTTACACTATTGTTCTGTAATATTGCATTGTAAATCAAAATAACACAACATTAAGACTAATCACAGTTATTGTCGCCATTACTCAAACGAACAAACAATAAGGGGTATGAACTGAAAAACAGGGCAGTTCTCTCTTAGTATTTGGCCCGACTCTTTCAAAGAATTCCCACCTATTTCAAGAAAGCTCGTTAAACTATTAGACTTACTGTAAACATCTGAACTTCAGTGTCCCTCTATTAGAAGTATTTACATATATCAACACTGATGCCTTGATTTAATCACTCAGCAACCAGGACAACTGTGTGCGTACGGGCATCATACCCACAGAGAGCAGCACTGTGTAGGAGTACATCATGAAGAGCTGTGATGAATTATAGCAGCAGCAGTTCTGTAATTCCCTCTGTCTTTCGCTCTCTCTCACACACACGCACACACACAGTCACACTCGTGTGTGATGAGCTGTTCAGTGGACTTTCCTCTCAGCGGGGTTCCCCTCTCCCTCGGCACTGAGCCGACACACGCCACAGAGCGCTGACAGCAACACGCTGATGTCTGTGTCACGGCTCCCTTCCCTCTGCTTCCCGTTTCATCCCGACTGCAGCAGACCTACTACATGCTCCAGGTCTTTATCAATATGTGCTCTTGTGCATGTGTTTTTCAATTATGCATTTGATTTATGTTGTGCTGCATGATGCCAAACACTGACAGTGAATGAGTTACCTGGATTTTAGGTAGTGAGGAGTATATCTTTAGGATTTATCTAATTTTAGTCTTTTCAGTGATGCATCTGATTCCTGATCACCTCCATATGGTGCGATGGGAGGGTGGCGTAACAACCTTCTGTAGATGTCGAGAGAACTACCTGGCAATGTCATGCAGACTGCAGTGATGACCAGTTGCAGCTAATGAAACACTTTGCAAGTTTCCCACTGTCATGGAAAACCTGGAAAAGTCTTGTAATCTCATTTCCAAGGCCTGGAAAATCATGGAAATAGTAAAAATCATTTTTACTAGTTTTGGAAAAGTCATAGAATTTTGATGTGTGTGATCTTTCAGGTATAACCCATTACATGATGTAACATAACAGCAAATGTATTTTTATAAGTTAGCTGCTGACATAATATAGCTCTTATATGCGTCAACTTACATCAGAACAATCTACTGTTTCTGCATCGACATTGCAATGTGCAATTGCCGCATCTAAATATGTGCAATGTCAAGTAAGACAAATTAACTCAAACAACTAATTTATTGCTTGAAAAACTGCCACAGTTGTCATTTTCCATGACTAATAAAGCCTTCCCCTTTAAGAAAGTTTACATAGAGAGAGATGGACCAGCTCTGCAGTAGGGCCAAAAGCATGTCTGACTGCCTCCAATCGGGTCATGGTGACGTCTCAGTGACTGCAGCCAACCTCTGACGACCCCCTTCTCCTCCTGAAACAGTATATTGCGAGACTCAGACCTCAGTCTGTGCCGGAGAACACAAAGAAAGGCTTTTTTAAATCTTTGTGTGCTCATCTTTTAGTACTGGTAGCTTCTAGCTGAAACTACAACTACTTATTTGACTGTTTCATTTTTGCTTTTCGATGTATAGGAGTTGTGTTAAGTTAATGCTGATGGATATGCAACATTTCCTTTTTTACTGCTTCACAATGAAAGCTTTTACATAATATAATAACAGGGGACTTTTATTGAGGCCTGAGTAGCCAAATGGAGATGCAAATCTCTGCCACGTTGGGCTGACGTGCCAAACCAATCCAAGTTAAGCCAAGCCAGCCTGTGTGTATGGAGAAAGGGTTTAAGTAACTGCTGATGCTACTTGAGCACCAGTGTTTACCGTTATGTGTTTCACGAAGAAGGGAAATCTTTGATTTCGAAAAGACAGAAAGAATACTGACTTTGTAAAAAAAAAAAAAAAAAAAAAGGAAGAAAAAAAATTACAAGGTGCATGGGACAGTCATGGATCAAGACAGGAAGAGTGGGGGGCCCACAGAGAAAACATATGTATAGGACCCAGAATTTGCTGCTACGCCCCTGTCTGATTTCACAGAAGATGCATTTTCCTGTGATGTGCACTGTGTTTTGAAAGCTGCACAACACAGTAACAACTTCATATATATATATATTTAAAGTCACCTTTCTTGAAATGTATTGACTTTGGTTTTAAATAGAGCAGCAGCACAGGGAATTAAAAGGTAACTGATCTGTTTCAGAATATTTTTGTCATTTCTACTTTTGTCAGATGCCCAAAAATGCAGAACATCTGGACTATTCTGACACCCTTTTCCAGAGTTTTTGTGTGTAAAATGTAACAGACTAAACTATTACACTACTATTTACACCTGATACTTTCAAAATTCCTTAAACATGTGACAAAAAGTAGATCCAGAATTCAGGGTAAAGACACAGAGAAACCCCCTGATCCAGGTATATAGTACGCTATGACTTTACATACAATCTACAATAAATAATAAAGAAACATATACAGACAGACAGATAAGCCCTCAGGTGATCATACACCCCTGCTGCCAGGTGGTTGTGGTTTTAACATCTGTTTAAAGAAGGATATCCACCATGAGAGATCGGGATTTCACGCTCAGCTGCACTAAACCTTTTTAAAGATGCTGCAGCTCGGGCTGGCTTCCCCGCAGAGATAACATGGCTTCAACGTTAGCAGCGAGGTCGTTTCTCTGCCCTGACAGGACAAGCACAGAGCAGCCAGCGGCTCATTAGACAGCAGTGCCCCGAGGGCTCAGCTCCACCTCTCAGACGAGACGAAGAAACAGAGGAAAGACACTTAACCACATGTGGACTGTGAGTCTCTGCTGCGTGTGTGTGTGTTTAAGAGAGAAAGAGAGAGAAACAAAGGGAGAGACATTGAAGGAGGCGAGAGAAATAGAGTTGTGGATGATTAGCAGGGGATAGGAAAGAGGCTGGACAGAGCACACACACACACACACACACACACACACACACACACACACACACACACACACATTCACAATCTCAGCATTCTGAGGAGAGTTTGCACCCAACAAGCCCTCCTACAATCCTCCAGAACAGGACAGGGCAAGACATTACTCATAAATAAGAGTGTGAGTGTGTGCGTACATGCATCCATTTGTGTGTATGTGTGCATATGCATAGTTCGAGCTATGGCATGTAAGTCGGATATGCATGTAAGTGGGTGGATTTAAGTCTCTGCAGTATGTACAGATTGACTGTGTTTTTGTGGCTGTGGTGTATTTCTTAAATACTTAAAAGGTTAGGAAATATCTCTGCTTTGAATAATAATTTGTGTCTGATATTTTGTTGTTGTTTTTTATTATCTCATTCAAAATCATTAAAATCGCATCTACATCAGTCTGAAATTCAGCATTTTTAACATGAAGATAATTTTTTATACTTTGATTATTTGGTATTTATTCAACTGGAAAAGCCAAACGCTAACATTCCCAGTTGGTTATTTTATGGATTTCTCAATTTCTGGGGCATTTTCTATATTACAAAATCACTAATGCAACATACATTTATTGTAACAGATTCTTAAATTTTATCTGCAGCCACCAGCTTTTAAGGCAAAGGGGATACTCTATGGTCTATGCGAGTGTGTGCTGGTCAGAGTTTTATAATGTAGTTTACTACAGCTGGATACTTGTTGACCAACATCTAATCTCCTCATCTTGCTTCAGTCTTTTAGTGAAATTGTAGCTAACTTTCCTAATCAACAAATGGACTAATAATCCCCAATTTGCTGTTTCCCCCAGCTGCATTAAGTCCAGCCCTTTCAAACGCTGACGAGCCGTAAACAAAGAGGACAATTAGTTAGACAGCACAATACACACAAGAGATGCCAACACACACACACAGTGCTCCTGTATATGTGGTTAAGTTATTCAAAATATACAAACAGTTGTTTCCCAGATTGACTAGATTATGTCTGTGTGTGCTAAGTGATTACTGAATGAAATTTGTAACGACAGCCTCATTCAATCTCAGCAAACGGTGCATTTTTACAGCAGCTTCTGATTTATTCATACCCAAACAAAGACACTGAAATAACTCCACTCCAGAGTAGCCTTAAGAAAGAAAACTCAATTTAGCATCCACCTCTTTAAAGACGACATGCAGCCTTTAGCCAAACAAATCACCAGTTTACAAAAGAAGCGCAACATTCGTAAAAACCTGTTTTGCTGACACATATTTTAAACTTGCATTCCTGGGCAACTTTAGCAGGTATGGGGAATTTCTTAATGTGAATGATGAGGGAAGGGTCTTTGTATGCACAGTATGTATGTAAAAATGCAAAATAAGAGATTAGGCAATGGGAGGATGCTGTCCAAAGAGAGTCTGTGTGTGTGTCTCAGTGTCCTTGTCTATGGAATGTAGATTAGACTTAAAATGATCTGCGTGTGTGTGTCCTAAAAAAAGAGAGAAAACAACTATTTGCTGAATCAACAACAAGCAGACACTTTGTGCTACAGTGCCCTATGGGTTCATTTTCTTCCTCTGTGGTGGTTTTATTGATATTTTATTGGGAAAGGGGCATAAAAATAAAGGAAAAAGCGGACTTTGCTTTGCTCTGCTCGGTCGAAACATGTGTAGCAGCAGTCCATTATGTTTTCACCTCTTCTTTAACTTAGAGTACAGCCAGAGACTTGCATCCTCAGATGCATCTGTACCTGTATTTAACCTTTTGAAACCTGAGCATTATGGTTGGCTGTCTTTTAATAGCAATTTAACAAGACATGGCCAAAAAATCTGAAAAAAAAATATATATAGCGAATAAGTTACAAGAAAATTACCTTAAAGTAAGCTTTAAAAGGTAAAAATAAATAAATAAATGAATAAAAACAATAAAATTAAATTTTAAAAAGCCAACAAATAGATACAAATCTATTATTTAAACTTTTTATAACATAATTTTAACTGTAAAATATTTTCATTATTAATATATTCTGCATATTTTTCCCTGCACTAGTGGGTGCACGCACGCACTCACTAGTTTTCAGGTTACTTTTTTGGGTAATTTCTTCTCAAGATGCTCATTGACTTTCCAAATGTTTTAAAGAAATAGAGCCAATGTACTCAGGTTTCAAAGGGTACAAAACAAACAAATATAATGGCTTTATTTTCCTGTTGGAAATCACTGTCAGACATTAACGTTAAGCAGTAAAAATACTCTCAATTTAGTATACATTTAATGATATTGTTTTTTATTGAGGTGGCTAAAATATTTTACCTCAGCCTGCTGTGTCCTGAATCTTTAAGGCTTGCGGGCGGACTGGACTTAAGGTCTGTTTAGACTCATTTAAGTTGCCTTCATTAGTTAGTCTGCCTTTGTTGTCACTCAGTTAGCTTATTATCAAGGAGGTTGTGTTTACTTGGTTTTTGGTCAGCTGACTGTGTTTTCGCTCCCCCTCGTTGACCCATCAGCACACCTGTCCTGCATCAGCCTCGTTAGTCCTCTCCACCTCTGTGTATCCGGGCAGCGTGCTCCCATGCATCCAAAAACAAGTCTTACTTCTTGTCTCACACTGTAAACCAGCTACATGTCCACCAGGAAACATGATTTTATTCATTACTCTGTGACACAGCAGAGAGAACCCATGTGTGAGTTTTGCTCCTCACTTGGACAAAGGTGTGCTGGAGACTACAGTAGGACTCTTGGATAAATATCTGATGATTTGCTGAGTACATCATCAGCTGCTTTTTGGCATTTTATTTTGGAATGACTGGGAGCTGCTGCTTGCTGTCAACTGAGAGAGAGCAGGGAAATTCAGGGTGTGGAGTGTTTCACATATCGTCAGTCGCCGGTCGTTGTGCTAACTGTGGAGTCCTTCATCAGGATCGCAAAGATAAACTGGAATAAACAACTATCGGGCCAAGAGAGCAGCTGATCACTGAGTGAGTATTTTTTTCATCTAATGCTGTGTTTTAGCAGACAAAGTATTAGCTTTTGGCTGTGGCGGTGATACACCATGTTTGTTTTTGATAATGCATTGGTGTTTATGTTGGGGTTTTTTTGGTGTTCTAGTCGAACAGTGAAGAACATTATGTCTGAAGCCTTTACTTTTTGTAAACAAAGCTGTGTTTGAGACACCCGCAGGTTTGGGGAGTATTTGGCGGTTGAGCATCAGGAGCTAGGGCTTAATGCATCCACACAGACGTCAGCGCTGTAACAAGGACTATGCAAAAAAAAAAAAAACAACCAAAATTCTCTGTCAATACTGCATGCACTGAGGAATTTATTGCTTAGATTAATTGCATAGACCAGCACTGACTGGATGTCCACATCAAAAGTAGGTGAATTTCTCCTTTAAGTCATGGTTTTCAGATCTGTCTTTGGTGGGGTTAGGGTTGATTTGTTCATGTGATGGTCAGTTTCTGTTACCTTGGAACAAATACTGATCTTTTTGAGTTCCTGTTTTCTGCCATCTCTTGCATGTGGGTTCACCTGCTACGCATTACATGACAACACGATTGTTTAGCTTCCCTGTCATATTCTAGTCTGCTTCTCCAAAATGGGGGTGTGCTGACTGACATCCACTATTTGCAATATACTGTGTCATCATGAATACTCCATACAACCCCACTTTAAAAAATATCTGAACTACCGCTTTAACTCTTTGAAACCTGAGCACATTGGCTTGATTTCTGTGGGAAGAAGGCAATGTCCAACAGAAGAAACAACCCAAAGCTTATTAAAAAAAAAAAAAATAAAATAAGAAAATTGAAAAAGAGAAAATTTACAAAAACAAGTAAATGAATTGAAAAAGAGCTTAAAGTGTATAATAATTCTGCAACACAAATTTAAATATGTAATTGTCATAATTAGAAACTTAATTTTCTTTTTTCTTTTTCACTAGACATTTTTCCCTTGCATTTTAAACATATCTTATATTTTTTTTTCTTCTAAATTTCTACAGTTTCTGGAACATTTCATACCAGGTTGCTAATTGCTGTTTTCCCATGATTTTGAAATAAATCACATCACTTTGCAGAAGTTTGGTCAGGTGCATCTGAAAGCAGCACAAGAAAAAGTGATGTTGATCCAGGTTTTAAAGGGTTAATGTTTTATGGGTTAAAATGGCATTGTTCTTATTTGTCAAAGCAGATAACTGAAGGACAAAGGAACCTTTTACCACTTCAACAAAATACATTTTATAGGAATTGGCATGATTATTCGCAGTACAGTGATATAATTTGACTAAAAATATCATGCCGTAAGGTAGATAAGTCGGGATACAAGATAAGATAGCTCTCGCCAGGTTTGTCTTTTTGTTGCAGCTGAGAATTATTTTGATTGAATTGCTATTTTTTCTGCATTCCCTGTGCCACTTTCGAGCTCTTCCTGCCAAGTCAAATCTATTTACAGACATTTATTGTAACAAATGATGAAAAAAGGTCACCATATCTTTCCCATCGCTGTCTCCCTCTTTCCAAATCAACCTCCTTGTACGTCTCTTTCTTCACCGTCTCTATCTGGCAACCTCCAACTCTATCTTTACTTTTTTTTTCTCCTCTTTGTTCAAGGTCAGTGGCTTCTCTGTGGGATTTCCCATCAGACGCATGGAGCCGGGCTGGAAGCGGGAAGCTAGAAATCCTGCCTGGTGCTCCCTGACCTTTTGTGTCGCCCTCTCAGCAGCCCACTTCTCCTTCGTTCTCCTTCTTTCCCGCCTCACCTCCTGCACCTTTCTCTTCCACCAATTCTTGTACACATTAACCTCCTTGTCTCCCGTTTTCTTGCTTCTTGTCTTGCATCTTTTTTTGGCATCTCTTCTCTTACTCCCTTGTGTCATCTTTTTAATTTCCTCTTCTCTCATCCACCCCTGTCTCTACCGCTCTGTTTCTCTGTTCACTTCATAATTTCTCTCTTCTCTTTTTTCTCCTGTTTTTCCACCTGTCTCTTTTCTCTCCATATATTCCCCTCACCCCCGCCCAGCTTGCCTTCTCATTTCATCCTCCTCTCTCTCCTGTTTTCACCTTTTATTTTAGTCTCCTTCCTTTCCTCCTTTCTTTTCCATCCTCTCCTCTGCAAGAGCAGAGTGCTGCAATTGAACTGGATCTGCATACCCAAACCAGCTAATTCATTAATTTTGTTACCGGAGAAGACGTGGGTTATTCTTGACATGTAAACGGAGGTCTGTGACTGGCGTGGTTTTGTTATGTGGTGAATTTAATATCTGAAACTGGGTGGTCATGAAGTGAGTTTTGGCTGGGGGCAAGAATAAGGTTTTCCCGAAAGCAACATCTGTTGTTAGTGTAATATACAGATTTGATTTGTATTTTAAAATGAAACACTATTGAGGGTCCTTTGCATTCAGAATGACTGATTGAACACAGCAGTTATTATATAGGTGTCATCTTCATATTGTCAGTGCTTTTAATGTGTTTTCTTACATTTAATTTTTGTTTTTATGTAATGTTACTACTGCAGCACCTTTCGTGTATGTGAGTGTGTGTGTGTGTGTGTGTGTGTGTGTGTGTGTGTGTGTGTGTGTGAGTGTGTGAGTGTGTGTGTGTGTGTGTGTGTGTGTGTGCGTGTGTGAGTGTGTGTGTGTGTGAGTGTGTGAGTGTGTGTGTGTGGGCTGGAAGGGAGGGGATATTTAAGACATATGGGAAGTTAGGGAGCAGTTAGTAGTTAGGAAGGGAAATAATCAGGACATGACACTCAGATGATACATAGCTTTTTTGCTGCTATTTATGGATCGTCTCTGTCTTTTTTTGTGTTTGCATGTTTGTAAAAAAAAAAAAAAGATTAAAAGATAAAAAGATTCCCACTGTAGATAATGATTATTATCAGGCATGACAACGTTGCAATGACTGGTATTGTTTCCACCTTGTTTATGTGTTTCATCTTGGCAAAATGTGGTCCTGGGGGCACCACAAAAACTACCACAGAAGTGATTTTGACAGCTCTTTGTCATTCTTGTCAAATACAACCACTTGCTCATGCTTGGTCAGTGATTTCGGCATTGTATACCTACACCAAAAGCCACTTTTCACAGCGGTATAATACACCGACGCATAGCAATTAACACAACACCTGCTGCGGCGGTATGATAAGCCACTGGATGGCTTTAATTTGAAATGCTGCCAGTAACAATGTAATATAAGGAGTTGGAGAGTACCTATATGTCGGCTGGGAGGTGGATAGGTCCAACAAACCCCGGACTTTCATACAGGAGTCCACTTATTACCCAACATATGAATGCGAAGCCCAAACCATGATGTTTTTTACAAACCTCACCATGTGCTTTTGCTGTACAAGGTAATAAACATAAAAATAAGGTGTTTAACAGACATTGTAAGTTTATTTTGAAAAGGACTGTATGAATCTGAGCACAACATTTCCCATGAAAATAAAAGTGTATCTCTAAAAGACATTGAACAGGTGTGAACTGGCACACCGTCCTGGAATATCAACAACAGAAGATGGAGGACACTTAGCGCGTAATATGTAAATGTGAACGGCACTAACCAAGCGGCAATATTTGACAAGTTTGGATGAGAAAGTGTTGATTTTGAGTACTTTGGTAGGTGTTTATATGTCTGTCTTTCTGTCTGTGGACAAATTTTGTCTCCATGACAGCATCACAACTGTGCAAGATATAGTCATGAAACTGCAGGTGTGTACTTGAGACCAAAATGAAGGCTGAGTAAAATAAATGTTCTCTATTTGTGGATTTTTGGGTATTCTGAACCCTCAGCCTGGAATTTCCCAAAATGACTTAAAACTGAAGGAGCTGGCGTCCTTAAATGTCTTAAATCTAAAATGAAATATTTAGAAACAGATTCTATAGGATGTCGTTGTCCTTAGCCTGCCTGGCTGTACTAATGTCCACTGGAGAATACCCTTTTGACTGATAGATACGTCTCTTTTAATGCTTGCTTTAGTGCTTGTGAATTGTATTTTGTCTCCTTTTGTGTCTCTGTCTGCAATTGTGTGTTTTTCACTACTAACTGTCTTGAACAGGTCTCCCTTGAAAAAGAGATTCTTAATCTCAATAGCAACCTGGTTAAATAAAGGTTAAATAAATAAATTAAAGTAGGGGGAAAGTGCCCCTGTCTCCTATACCCCACTCTATGTCCCTGGCCCAAATTCTGTTTATATCGTGCATTGTTGTATAGTGGTTGGAGTGATCCCATGGCAAGATTGTCTTTAGTTTTAGTCTGTTTTTGATTACAGAATTATGTTGTTGTTTTTTAAACATTTGACAATATTTGTGAAACCAGCAGCAGATCATATCCAGATTTTTTTCATGTTTCTTAATATGTTTTTATACAACTGACATGCAGATGATTTAGTGGAAAACAGGAATTAAGAGATTACTTAATTGTTGTTAGGTGAAAAAGAGCAGTGTATTGGTCTTAATGCTGGACAAAGAAATTGTTTTGAGCTCAGCTGATTACAAACGTGCTTGTGAAAAGGACGCTAGAAATGTGGAAGAGAATGCGTGGCACTTAATTAAAAAGATCTGAAACTGCATCTAGACCTATAAGTCAAGCAGTTTTCTGCCTCAGCTGTTGACTGACCGGGTGACCCACTGCGGAGGACTGCCCAAATTCACAGCTGAAATGTGTCCAGTGGACCTTGGGCTTCCTCTTCCCCTCTGTAAATACAAGTTTGTATCCAAAGTAAACCTCGTGTCTGTAACTCCCACTGCCTTTGAGAAGCCCCAAACTCTTTACATGTCCAGAATTTTAAAGGACTTGTTTTCAATGTCACGCAGATAAAGCAGTGAAGCAGTAAAGTCCAAAATGTTGGTAAAATATTAACAAAATGAAACTAGATAACAAAGGTTTTGCATTAAGCACCACTTCATAAAAGCAACACAAATTACAAACAAAATACACATAAGCATGTCTGTACAGCACATTTTAAGCCAAGATTTATACAAAGACTGATTTTGCAAGCTTCAGGTAGAGAGATTGCATCACTGTTTATCTTTACAGCTTTGGCAAAAAGACATGTAATTATTCAGGCGAGCCACACACATCGAATTTGTCATTCTGGTCTGTGGTAATTCAGCAAACACATTTTAGTTAAAACACATTTCCCTTAAACAAAATACAAGATAGTGAAAACGCTTGCCATCCTCTAAAACTGAGCTTTCACTGAATGTTATGTTTGTTTTCATACACAACAAAGCACACCATATTTCTTTCATGGAAAAACCTGGCTGAGGGACGGTGAAGGTTGCCATGAGAGATTTATAAACACAGAAACAGACCGCAGTGTTCAAAACCTCCCTCTGCATGTCACAATGGCAAAGTCCTGGGCAAATGTTCCTGTGATGCTGCAAATAATTAGTTAATGTGGGACATAAATTTAATAGCAGTCAACGTTTTCTTTCTTTCCAGGAGATTGTGTTTACATTTCTGTTCACATATTTGTCCTTGGTCTTATGGCCCAGGTTTTGAGACAAGTGCATGTGCAGGTAGTGCGTGCGCGCGCGTGTGTGTGTGTGTGTGTGTGTGTGTGTGTGTGTGTGTGTGTGTGTGTGTGTGTGTGTGTGTGTGTGTGGTATATTCAGACCCCAGATCACAAATCATATTTACCTGCATTCCTCCACATTTCTGGTGCCTACATGCTGTCTGTCTCCAGTCCTGCGGAGTGACTTTTCATCATGTCTGGGAATATATGATTAAAAGGATTTGCAGCTTAATTATTTGCCAGTACACCTACACTTTTTTAAAGCGCAGCACACCTGTGTGTCTGGTTTGGGAGAAAACACATTTATGCAACTATGGCAGGGTATATTCATATTTTTACAAGAATTTAATTTTGGTTTGAGTACCCATCTATTAATTAAGTGTCTGAATACATTTAAACACTGAAACTCCTGCGCCACAAAACAACACACAGTAGAATATGTGGTATCTCATGTGGAATACTTCCCCTAGCTATGTAAAACATAAAAAAGCAAAACAAATGTAAACAAAAACAAAATACAGTGCTTTGCAAATCCTGTTTGGCCTATATTCAATTAATTGCCGTACAAAGATAAAATATTTTAATGTTCAAACCAGTAAACCGGATAATTTTTTGTAAATATACACTTTTCTGATTTGATCCCTGCAATACTTTCCAAAATCAGTGAGCATTTAGGAACTGAAAACACTGAAATTATTTCCCATTCTTCCTTGATATACAACTTAAGTTGGTTCGCAGTCTGGAGTCTTTGTTGTTGTATTTTGTGCCTCATAACACACTACATATTTTTAATGAGAGACACGTCTAGACTACTAGTAAGCCAGTCTAGTACCTGAAGTTTCTGTGGTTTGTCATTGTGTTGCACACATAAGCTGAATGGCAGCATATGTTGCACCAAAACCTGTACAGACCTTATACAAATGTGCAAGTTACCCAAAATGACATGGCCACTAACAACCCCCCATACTATCACAGATGCTAACTTTTGAACTTTGAGATGGTAAGAATCCATAATTAAAAAAAAAAAAAAAATTAAATGTGGACTCGTCAGACCACAGCACACTTTTCCACTCTGTGTCAGTCCGTCTCATATGAGCTCAGGTCCAGAGCAGTTGGCAGTGTTTCTGGATGTTGCTGATGTGTGGATTTTGATTTGCATGTTAGAGTCTGAACTTGCATTTGTAGATACAGTGTTGAACTGTGTTTACTGAGAGCGTTTTGCCTCTGCTGTGATATCCTTTCACTGGGAGTGATATCAATGCATTCTTTTTTTATTTTACATTTTACACAGCATCCTGACTTTTATGTTGTAGTTTTGAAAAACTAAACCAAAAACAAGATTACTATTATCTGAGGATTTGTTCTGTGATTTTTTTTGTTTACGTATCTCAATGCAGAGAGCAAATAGATTTTGGTGCCTTGTATCTGAATGTAAATCAACAAACTAACCTTCCAAAAAGTATCATGATTATGACATTGCAATGGTAATGGAAGTTACTATGAGTCATTCAGTCCTAAAGTCCATGTTGAAGGTATGCAGTTCTCACCCTGACAGCAGTAATTTGGCTCGGTTTTTCTTGCATTGTAGCTAGACGCCAGGGGTAGCGAGTCATATTTTTGGCAGCAGGACAGCAGTAGACAGCTGGCTGACAGTGGCACTCGGTGAGATGCTAACCTGCCCAGACACTTCCCTTTACCTCAGGCTGAACACAACCATCATGCGCCACTGCAAAGGGGAGACACACTCATACACATCCTTAAATGAACCCCAAAAATTGAAAACAAACAAAAATAATATGAGATTATTGCTAAAATTAGATGGAAGACACATTTGTATTGACCTCAATGTCAGTTTGCATTTAAATTTAATACAGTTTAATATGATGCTGTAGTCTTATCTGTCTTATACATCTGTCTTATTCTGTAATTTCTCAGCTAGCATTTTACTCATCTTTCTATGGCCACACCACACCATAAATCTATATTTGGCTTTTACCTGTTTATTCTAATAGATTGCTTCTTGGTTATCTACAAATTGAAGCTGACTTTTCTCTCACTGAACATCACTCAGGATAAGTGCCAGCTTACTGTCTCAGATGTAATGTAGAACATTTTCACCACTGACAGATTTCTATTGAGAGATGTTGAGGTTTCTATTGTAAGGCTTCAGCTCCAGACTTGCAAACACTCATTTATCCCACAAATTAATGGAACCTGTGACTGACAGACAGACTGACTGACAGATAGAGTCAGGCAGGCAGCCAAACAGACAAGCAGGAACACAGACAGACAGACAGATAGACAGACAGACAGAAAGACAGACAGACAGGCACGTTCTCTCCTGGCAGCTCTGTTGGCTACATAACGTAGCCTTAGGCAGGGCTTTGTGTGTGTGTGTGTTTGTGTGTGTTGCATCCGTTACAGCAAGTTCTCACTTTGTGTTTTGTCCTTGACAACACATCCTTCTACCTCAACAACAGAATAGGTCATTTGCCGAGGACTCCCAAAACTACATACTATATGACTGGCCCAACATGAAATATATTTGAGAGTACCTGCAAAGTATCTGCTTCCACCATCAGGTGTTTCAGAAAGTTCCCCAAAACAATATATGTTTACATGGAAGTGACAAAGCCCTCTAGCAGTAGCAATAATTGTGCAGGCTGTTGTCATACACGCTGTACATTTTCCTACTAAAAGTAATGCACCAAAATTTGTACACATCTGATGTAATGGCACATGCCGTCCGTCAGTCTGCTGGCATATAATAACACCACGGCCAGTTCTGTCCAGCAGAATTCTCACCTGATGCCATCCTGCCATGTTTTGCGGGGGCGGGAAAGGTGGCCAAAAGGAAAAGCACTGTCAAGCAGTGGTATTTCATGAGTGTGGAATGAGAACAGACTGTGTATACCTGACCTCTTTAAGTTTATAGCTCTAGTGCAAACTGGAACACATGCACATCCACAGTAAATATGTCTTTCAGTCCAACAATGTGCCCAGAATGTGTAGGGGAGGCAGAAAAGACACATGTGGAACCTCCAGATTGATGTCTACTCCTTCCTCCTCCAGTCTCAGTGTAAGGAGACTCCATTTGGCCCCCTCTGACAGGTCAAGGTAGCCAGAACCAAAAATAACACAGTGTGTTTAGTTGACAGTGTGCAGTGACTGAGCTGGTTATTAAGTTTCTGTCAGTCCCCTGGCTGACATTGTAGAATCAAATCGAGGGGGTATCGAAGGATTTAACTTTCAAACAATGTTCAGTCATCATCATCTCATGCTGAAGTTTACTGGGTATGAAAACAGAAAATTTTGCTTTTCTCTTGTTTGAAGCTCCGTGACAATGATCTGACCATTGCTATTGTTTAGTTTGATCGTTTTTGAGGGCAGAAAATTTTGCTTTTCCATTTTTTTTAAGGATTACTGCCAATTTTGGTGCGTATAGTCGATAAGTATGGATTTGTGATAAATCATTTCCCCCACAAGTATTGAATGATAATATTTCAGTACTCACATACAAAAAAGTTGGTAAAGTAGAGTCATGACAAAAAAATTAGAAAATTAGAAATTAAAATAACATACAACCATGCTAGCAAAATTGTGATAGTATGTTTTGAGTTCAATACTAACACCAGCATGCTAACATGCTCCAAATGACAAAAATTGTATTCTAATGTTAAGGTTTAGTATTCATACCACGTCCACCATGGTTGTTTAGCAATTTAGCCTACTGACATTTGCTATATTGCAATAAACTCAAATACAGCTGAGGCTGATGGGAGTGTATAAGTTTTGCTGGTATTCGGACATTAACCAGAGTGTTGGATTAATTGAAATTTTGACTTGATGGTGACACTAAAGAAAATTTAAAGATCCCAAAATCCAAAATCTTGTCCCAACACTATCAGATTTAGCATACATATGCAGATAAGTGAACACTTTGACCAGCTAGTGGCGCTGAAGGCCGATCTGTAAGTCAGGTAGTCAGTAGCATTCATCCTCTGGGGACCATGAATGTCTGTACAGCATACATGGTAATGCATATCATGGTTGTTGAGATAACACAGACTCAACTTAAGTGGGGGACCTACTGACCTCAAGTCTGGCAGCTAGCATGGCAAATAAAAAAAAAACTGTACTGGCAGTCATTACAGGGTTCTTTTGGATGAACATATGGTGCTTACTGTGACCAGATGTATACTTTGTAGATTGCGTTATTGTGTTATAGCATGATTAGGAGACACAAAGGTCGTTATTTAGAGGGTACTTTCATAGAGGCTTGTATTAATTTAACCCTTTTGGCTTTGTAGCCAGATCACTTTGTCTCATATGGCTGAGATGCAAATAGTCTCGCTGTGAGCAGGATTTGAACCTACGCAGGGAGTCCCCATTGGATTTCAAGTCCAACGCCTTAACCACTCGGCCATCACAGCTTTGTTTTCCTTGTATTTTTGTCTTCATCACGTCTCAAGAGGGTTTGTGACATTTGTGGCAGTGAAAAGGCAACTTGACAGTTAATGGCAACACTTTTATCTGATGTTCTCATCCAGAACAACTGCTGAGCAAAGACAAGAATTTGTGTGTGTGTGTGTGTGTTAGCGAAGGACACTTTGTCAAGACAGATGGCTGATAAAAATGGATCTCAGAGCTTACAGTTCCACAACAGCCTCTAATGTTGCAATTTGCAAAATACCACAAATGTAACAAGGAGCTTTTCTTTGTACAGTAACTCTAAGACTAATTTCGGTGGAACATGTTTTGGGCAAATGTAAAAGAAAAAAAACTGTTTATACAGTGCAAAAGGTTAAATGCACTGGTACCACAATTACGGAGCTATTTGAGGACAAGTTCTTGTTTCTCTCAGGGGCTAGCAGTTTCCCTCTGCTTTCAGTGTTTCTAATGAGCTAGGCTAAACATGTCACAGAGCAAGGAAAAACCTGAAAAAATGAGTGCAGAAACATAAGGAATGCCAGCCCGTTCTCAAGCCAGCACGTAAATACTGCCACTTCTGTAGTGCTTTCAGTGTAAAATCCTAACGGCAAAATCCACCTTTCACGTCAGCATGATACACTGCTTCACGGTATAAGCTGAGAATGCAGCTTATAATAATAATGCTGCCGCGGCAGCATGATACATGTGGGGTCAGGGGACAACAAGGCCACACAGAACCTGTCACATCTGTATGATACGTTGTTGGACAGTATCAATTTAAAGCCATAATATAAGGAACATGAAGGTCCACATAAGGCAGGCAAGCAGGCGGGGCAGTGGACAGATCAAACAAACCCTGGACTTTCTTTAGGGAGTCTAGTGTTCGCTTCTGTCTGAATGTGATGTTTGTTTCTACACCTTATCATGTGCCCCTTTTGCCTGATCTTAATCATCTGTGCCAGCGTAAGTGGAGCATCATCCCACCATGACCATTTGTTGACATCACGGTAGCGTCATCCCAAAGTGTCAACAGCAGACGCAGAAGGATACCTAGTGTGTAATATGTAGAAGCTGATGTCCACTGCAAAACATCAATACGTAACGACTTGGTATGAGAACGTTTTAAATGCAGATGCTCCGATACATGCATGACACAATAAAGCACTTGACTTGCCATCATCCCATTAAAAATATCCAGTTAACCACAATTTTGGATAAAGATAGTGCAAAAGGTTATATGACGAATTAAATGTGGAAGTATTTGATGTCAATCTTCTTATCTAATTCTCAGTTATTCTGCAAATGAGCACATTTTCCAGAATGTTTAAATGTCCCTTTAAAGACAATATTGGGACTTAGTTTCTGTGGGATTTTCTTTGGAAAACTACGGTTGGGATATTTCTTTCGATAAAAGTGTCTTTCTCTGATGACAGTAGTTTTATTTTGTATCATAAATATCATAAGCCTCTTCAGTAGCATCAAACCTGGGGTTTGCTCATTTTTGCAACCTTTAATACTTTGAATCCTGAGCAATCCTGAGATTTCTTTCTAAATCATGGAAAGAGACAATCAAGTTAAGAAATCACCCAAAAAAAGCAAGAAATTAGTAAAGAAATTACAAGAAAATTCTAAACTAACAAACTAACAAAACAAAAACCAACAACAGAGTGACCTTAAGAAATAACTAATATATGTAGTATATATTACACATAGTATAAAGTATAAATACAGTATAAATTACAAATTACACAGTAATAAATACACATAAATTACACATAGAAATTTTGAGGTCATTCCTTTTTTTTGCCATTTGTGGAACCTTTCTTGCCAAGTTCTCATGTTTTTTTTCTCCATATAAACTAATGCAATCAAACCAATATATCAGGTTTCAGGGGTTTAAATGCTTATGAAAGGCATCTAGACGCAGCACAGGAAAGCTGGTGTCAGTCCAGGTGTTAAAGGGTTACTTACTGGTTAATCATGCTTGCAATGAAGGTGCATCTTCTTGTTTATCATCTTAACAATTTTACTTAAGGACCATTTCACTGAATGCAATGCTAGCATGATGCTATAAACTAACTCTTTGTAGAGAGATTTATTATAAATGTGCACTTCATATATTTCACAACGCTTTTTGTGAATTTATCAACAGATCAGTCACATTTCTGTCCTAAACTTAAATACTTGCATTCCAAACTTGTGTAGTTTTTGTTGATTCAGATCAGGTATTATCTTTGAACTCCCTTAGAAGCCGACTGGAAACCTGTTCATTACTGCAAAACTGGCTTTTCCCACATCTGTTTTACAGCTGAGCGCGTCCCTCTGCAGCCACCGAGCTCGCTCTTTAATAGTTTGTCACTGGAAAATTCATAAATTAGTATCTTTGCTAGAGAGATCGAGTTTGTTCTGTTTAGCAGAAAGCAGTCCGGCTGGTTAGCTGAATCCCTCGGAGCTGAAACGTCTCTGGAAATTCAGTCCATGTCAAACTTGAGCCTTGGAATTCTGGGAAATGCATTTAGCGCCGCTCCCACAGTAACAGAGTGAATTTCAGAGCATTAGAGTCCATCCCTGCATCCAACTCCCTTCTGCGCATGGGAGACCGTCATTTCCCCAGTAATTACATTAAGCGCTGAATCTCCCAGAATATTAGCCCAAATAGAGAGGAATGTGCAGCACTCTCGCCTGGCCACCCTAGCATTGTCTATACTTCTGAACGCCGTGTTTGTTTTCGATTGTATTTTCTCTAAACCAAAAACACTGAAGCTTCTCACAGCAGGCTGTGGGATCTCTGCTGCTGCACATACAGATGTTTATCCAATCAACTAAACAGATATAGGGTTTCATGGAGGGGAGAGGGAGGAAAACCGATAGACAGACTCTACACAGCAGAGTTATTTCTGAGCTTTTTGAAAAGTTTCTAAAAATAAGACATCTAATATCATCCTACACAAAATCATTTCTTAAAAATGCAAAGGGATAGTATCAAAGTTATGGGCCATTGTAATAACTTGACCTCACCGTGTTTTGACATCACATGTGTTTTTTAAATATTGACAGCTGAATTTCATTTATATAACATCCTGGAAACAAACTGCATGCACCTGCAGTGATTTAGTGGTCAATAAAAAAGTAGGTTAACTTTGAACTCAAGGAATGTAGCATTTACCAAGAAGCAATTGACTCCCAGATGCAAGAAAGTGTTACACTGCAAAGCTACATAATCCATCACAACTCACTGTTTTCATGGTAAAATGTCAGTACAGGTGTTAATATGTCTGTACGTGGACAAATTTTGTCATTATAATTAAGTCCCAGCCGTGCAAGAAAGGGCCACGAAACTGTCCAGGTGTACAGTTGAGATCACAATGAAGGCCAAGTTATAATATAGGTGCGGTCCAGACAAGCAGAGAAGTAGAGAGTACGCTGCGTCCCTGGCTAACTTTGCAGAGCGCTGTATCTAGGCTGGAGTGGTCCGAGTGCAGGAAAGGAAAAGGTCAGGTTTTGGCTAAAAATACCTGGTTTAGTTACCACAGACACATCTGGAAATGTCCTTGGTGTGTGTAAAAATACCCACATTTGTTTGTTGGTTTCGAATGTTGGTGTTTGCTGCTTGGTAGTCTTGTGTAGGTGTCAAACCACATGGTCCACATCCCAAAAAAAATAATTAAAAGAAAAATTTTAACTAAACTTACCTTTATATAAAAAAAAAAAAAGTTTGTTTGTATTTGGAAAACTGCTGCATCTGCTGGTTTTGACATACCAGTTTTACAAAGAGGGACATGATGTCTCCTAATTCATTGGCAGGGATTTATAACATTCCTGTGAATGTGTAGGATCATTCCCAAGAGTGACATGGTAAAGAGATACACGCTGCTAAAACTCACAAAACCTTCCTAACAAATCCTAACAAGATTAATCTGAAAAGAATCTAAGGACACAATTTGTAAAAACATTCAGAAATAACAACACTTCAACTGCTACAGCATGACTTACCTCAAAAATAAAGATCACAAATGACTTAGTCACAAATAAACAGTATTATCGTCTATATTTTTACATAATTTCAAGTGATGATTAAAGGAAAGTAAGATGTGGCGTCTTGGAAATGCACGCTGCGTGGCACACAGACACAAGCGTCTGTCTGGGGCTTAATCCATATTTGCACAGAGAGTGTTTTTCACATGTCACTCCCATATAATTACGCTGCTAAGTGTTTCAGAGGGAGACAGGGAGGAGATCTGGGTGGTCTCCTGACTTCCTCGCTCCCTCCAGCACATCGACCGGAGACCTGTGATTCACCGTCATTAGCATTCCACTACACCAAACTACCGGGATGTAAGTGAGGAGCAGTCACAGCGTCTCCATGTCTGACCCTCAAATTCACTGCTGGATTAGAACAAGGACATCACTTTAACTTCAAATGGATTGTATTGCTCACTTTTTGATACATTTTTAATATAATCTGATTTTGCCCAAGTGAATTATTCCTTGAAAGGTGCTGTGTTAAAAATGTATGCACAATGCCACAATAATCCATAAAAATAATCTGACTGCAGAAATCTCAGATTATGTCCTCGGGGTTTAGTGATCAAAATTGCAAACGATGTAAACACACCTTTCTGGGTTTACTTCCATAAAACATACATGTAAAAACCTCCAGATATGTATGTACACAACTTTCCTCAACACATGTTTTAATGTAATTTCACTAAACTGAGGACCAGGTCATGTCGGGGGATACATTTGGTTTGTGTTGCAGGTTTTAATTACACATTGAATTATAGTCATTAAATGCTGTTTTCAAACAAGACTAAACAGACAAATACTCACTCAGGAAAGCCTGGCAGATTTTTGCTCAGTTCAGGCACTCACAAGCTTACATCCTGTCAGGTTTGTACAGTGGCCCTGAGAGTCAAAACACAACAACATTTTAGAAAACACGACATGTCACAAAACATATCCACATTTAGAAAATGCAACAATTCACAAAACAAAACATTTCAGAAAACACATTTCAGAAAAACATTTCAATTTTCAAAAAACACAACCACAATTCCCAATACTCAACCACATTAAAAAAAAAATACATAACAAGAAAACATGATATTTCACAAAACTCACTGCATTTAAGAAAACACAGCTACGTTCTAAAAACATTTTAGAAAACTTTCACAAAACAAGACAGCCTTTCACAAAGCACAACCACATTAAAAATACAACCACATTTCACAAAAACCAGCCTTTCACAAAACATGACATTTGACAAACCAGAGCTACAGTATATTTCACGGTTACATTTGTGAACTGTTGCATTGTTTTCTGAAATTCCATGTTTTGTGAAATGTTGAGTTTGTAAAATGTCAGTGTGTTTTGTTAAATGTTTTTCGTGTTTTCTGAAATGTTGTCTTTTGACTCTGAGGGCCACTGTAGATTTGAGATATGTTGATAATGGACTGAGAAGTGGAATTTTCTCTACTTATCCACCTACCAAAGATGGGTCACAGTCAGGTGATGAGAATACAATATCAGCGTCTTCCTGCTCTGCAGACAGTATTCCAACTCTGGCGTTTTGAAAGACGTTGCTGCACAATCTGCCAGCAGAGACACAGACATCCTCCTCACAACCTCTTCCTGCTGCTCGCCAACAGGTGCTCGCTGTTAAATAACAATATGACAAAACATTTTCAACCCTGTCAATCAGAATAATTGCCAAATAAATACTTCCATGCATGGTACTTCTGTAAACCAGGTCACTGTCGGGACAATTATTCCCTTGTTGAGTTCATCATGTAAGTGAAGGCAAGTCCAGTCATACAAAATTAATGTCAGTTTCATGCAAATCTTTCTACCTCAGTTCCCGTTTCCTGTTGTGGCACTTATCTGTCATCCATGATCATTATGGCTTGGTGCTTGAACTACTCCTTTGCTGCATGTCCAGTGAATGATCTGGGGATTTTAGTTCTGTGTCACTCATTATTAAGTTGCTCTGGAAAAGAGCATCAGCTTTATTCCTCGCATGTAATGCAAAATGTAGGATTGGCTACCTAGCTAGCTGTCTGCCCAGATGCTTTAGCCTGGAGCCATATTGACTCCTGCCTGACTACCGGTCAACACAGCCCCAGGCACTATTCACGCCAGCTCATGCCTGCGCCTGCACAGAGACATCAGTCAACAAAGTCAGCCTCGCGTCTGATTGGACGAGACCAGGGCCAAAAACTCAGACGAGGCCCCAGGGGATCCACAAGGCCATGTTGTAGTACCTCACTCATGCTCTCAACAACCCTATCAGCTGCTGTTTCTGAATACTGATTTCACATTGATTGATTCAAATCCACAGCTGCAGCCCTAGATGACTGTGGCAGTTTGCTATAAAACAGTGGCATCAGATTAGACAGAGAAGGGTTTTGCACTGTCATAAACAAATGGAGAAACAGGATGAAATGTTATAGCATTTAACAGAAAATTATCCACTTATTTTAAATGCATTATTATAACAGTGCTGTGATGCATTACTGACAATAGTGATGGAAATTCTGAGCAAGGTGGATGTTTCCTGACAAGCATTTCCACTTGATTTCCCCACAAAACTTCCCTCCTTCCAGTCGGTTTCACAGCAGCAACCCAAGGATTGCAGCATTGCTCTCCTACATTCCTTTTCTACAAATTACCATGTGCCTCTTTCCCCTAATCCTAACCATCCACGCTCTTGTTGCCTAATTCTAACCATCCATGTCAGCATGTGTGTTTGTTGACATCCCAGTGTTGGTCGCCATGAGCTTCTGTTGTCTGAAAATAACCACCTGCAGCATCATCCCACCCTGTGCTTGCGTTGACGTCATTGTAGCATGAAAGCCACCTTTCACGGTGTTATGATATGCCGACAGTTAGCAAGACAGCACCTGGTACACAGACGGGTGGCGTCAGTTCATAAGCAGCCAGACGACACCTGTTGACACTTTATGTTACACCACTGGACAGTGTCAGATTGAGTCCCTGCCATTAATTATGTAATGGCGGTGGATGGATCCAACAAACTGCAGACTTTCACCTGGGAGCCTGCTGTTCGCTTCATGTGTGAATGTTGAGCCATACTATATCCAGTTTTTTTACTAACCACTTACTTTTGTTGCCTAAACCTAGCAGTGTGCCTTTGTTGATGTGACGGCGGTCGTCCTGGAACATCAACAGCAAGCACAGGAGGACACCTAGGGCACAATATGTAGACATGGAAGTCCGCTGACAAAGTGGTGATATTGGATGACTTAGGATGGGAACGTGTTGATTACTCCAGTTATGCATTTTGCAATGTCGCCGGTTGATGACACATCCTTGGTTGTAATAGTTCTGCATAAACTGGTGGAAATGCTGGTTTGCTAGTTACCACTAAGGTTCCAAGAATCTTGAACCAGATCAAGAACCAGAGCTAATTTGCAAGAAAAGGGGAATGGCGCTCAGGAAATGCTCTGTAAGGTGGATGCTCTTCAGTACAAGCCTACAAGCCAGAGCATGTTTAAGGTTCAGCCACAAAAGCATCAAGCCAGAGTCAATCCAGGAGTTGGTGGATTTCAGATCTGCCGTCCCACGGCCCTCATCACTTCCAACTGACCTTTGGAAGGCTCTTTAACATGTTCACTCATTGATAATCATGTGCCGAGAGAAAATGCACTTGCTCCAGATAATGTCTGGATAAAATTGCGCAGCTGTTCCAGTGCTACTTCTTGCTTCCCTGGGACGGTTTATCTCTAGATTTCCACCTTTTAAGATGACTTGAAAAAAGAGAGGTCCAGAAAATGGTAACTGGCTTGTCAGGAAAGGCACAAGAAGACTGTGTGAATAATATTACGTTATTTAAAAAAAAAACATAAATAAAGGGGAGATATAAGGAAAACTGAAAGACTATATTTGTGAGTCCAGAGCTTTTGCAGCTTTTTGTGTCAGAAAAATGAAGCCTAGACCTTTCTTAACACTGAAAACCGGCTGGCTTGAACTGTTGTTTTATATTCATGTCCTTTGCCCTCTGTTGCAGCGTGCAGGCGCAAAGCCACCGTGTCTTGACTTGACTTGACTTACCCTCTGAATGAATCGTGGCCCAGCTGTTGACTAATAGTCCACATTCACCTCTAAAAAAACACCATGTCACCACTCCCTGTGTCCAAAGTGTGGGTGGTGGGAGCAGGGAGGGGCTGGCTGAGTAAATAGGATGGGGGTTGGCGGCAAAGCAGGAGTTGTAGCATTGTATTGTTTGACTGACAGTGGGACAGCGAGGGGGAACGGGTGGTCCCGACCCAGAGACAATGCCTGAGAACACGCTGCCTCTCAGCTAAACCTCCTTTGTGTGGCAGGGTGGGAAATCCCTTACAAATAGCCGTCACCAGCATGATTCATGCCTTTATCATGACTTGGGAATCTCCTCGGTGGAAACATGCCATGGTCTTAGATGTCATATTGTTATAAAGTGTTAACAGGGCATTTTATGTGATTATTTTTGGAGGATGTTGAAGCTTCCCGCAGTGCTGCAGAGCAAAGTGGGGTTTGTGCTGTAGATGTAATACACAGACCCTTTACTTCAACAAAACACTATCTGATGCTCATGGGAACAAATTTGATAAAAGCAAGAAAAATTCAAGAGTAACATGCTTGACCCCATTATTAGTACTTTTATTTTTCAATTAACTCATAAAAGAAATCTGACGGAAATTCCAAAACTTAAAATCACAATATATCACTACCCCTGCTTACCATGAACTCCTAATGAAAAAGCACCTGCATTAGCATTTTCTTTCAGTGATTTTCAACAAATATGTTCAAAATTTGCTCTTAATTTGGATGGTAACCCAGCTACAGTTTTTTTGGGCAAAAGGTTCAATATTGTGAAATATTTAACAATGTACCCTCACTATCATTTAATTAACATCCTTTGAGTTTTAAATCGAGTCTGTCTCTATTCAAAGGGTCAGTGTAGGATCGTTAGCTTTTTCATATAGGCTCCATTAAACAAAATGCTCGTATTTTTTTCTTTTCTTTTAATGTTAACTTCACCTACCTGCACTAACAATGTGAAACTCAATCTGGGCTCAGGGAGGAACACACCTCCTGAAGTTGAGGCTGTTTATTCAGAAGATTAGGACTGTATTCAGTGAGGAGCTGCGAGGAGGGGGGAAAACACGTTAGAGTATCTGCTTACATTCGGCCCAATTAACAATACAATGGTGCAGGGATTTGCAAAGAATCAAGTCTGCCTATTTGTCAGCATACATCTGTTAATTATTTGTGTAAACGAGGTCCCAAACAATAATTATCACCTACAATTAGGTCAGGGGCAAGAGGAGAAGGAACTGTCATTAATTGTGTTTAAAATGCTGACAACACCAATTAGCCGCTAGATTTGTCCCCGCTGCCACCCAAAGACAACGAAACTCACCACGCTTCCCCCAATACACAGAGCGCCCAGTCATACTGGTTCAGCTAGTCATCCATTCAGCTCCAGCACACAGAAACACACAGCGCTGTAATGTAATCTGGCATGAGGTCATGAAATTAGTGGGCACATCGTTCTCAGTGTGGAAAATGATACAGAGTTGGACTGGCATTGATAGTGAGCCTGTGAGAAAACAGAATTTGCAGATGACCACCGGGATTGCAAATGAAGTAGCATTTGGGAGGTCAGTGTGTGTTCATAAGTAGCCAAATGTCCTGCTGAAGTGTCCTTGATGGCAAACTTTCAGCTGATTAGTCAGTGAATGTCCTCAGATAAGACAAAGGGAAGGCACATACAGATCTCAACAACAACAGGTGCAGATTAAAATCCGGACACAGGGAGTAAGGAGCAGTCCGCTTAAAACATCATCTGTGTTTAGGTGTTAATAAACTTGCACACCCTGGCAGCACATGAAAGTGTGCAGACTCTCCCTGATTCATCATGCTCTGAAAGGGAGTGCCAGTTACAAACCCACAGTGTAACAGAATGCAAAGCAGGCTGAGCATGAGAGGTTTCAGCCCAAACTGACAGTAAAGTGAGAACACATAACTTTAGAAACAAGAAATAACACATTCTTCCATTTTCCAAATTAAAAGTAGAACCCATGAGCAATAAAATTTTAATACGTTCTCAAACAATGTTGTTATTTATCATTACATATTGCTACTTTGAAGGGGACTTCCGCGTCTACATATTGAACTGTAAGTATCTTTCTGCATCTGCTTTCTTATATTCCAGGATGCCGCTACTGTGATGTCAGCACAAGCACATAACACTGCTCATGGTTATGTGTAGACAACAAAAGCACATGGCAACCTATGTCAGGATGTCAACGAATGCACATGCTAGCACAGATGGTTAGGTTAAGGGGAAGGTGTCACATGGTATGGTGTAGAAAAAATACATCACATTCAGACAGGAAGGGAACACCAGACTGCAGCATGAAAGTCTAGGATTTGTTGGACCCATCTACCGCCCTAAAGGCACCCTCACGCTCCTACTATTACATCATTGCTGGCAGCATCTCAACCTGACAACGACCTTCTGCGTTCCCGGATGTGAAAGGTACCTTTTGGCATCGCAAACTTGCAAAACTTTGCAAACCAATAGTGCTGTCAAAGCGGCTCTATTTACAAGTTCAGAATAAGAGCAGGCTAGTGTGTCAATATCGACACTGAGGGCTTCTGACCAAACATGTGTTTGAAGAGTTGGGAGTGAGACCAGGCTGATAAGTTTCTTTATATATATTTATATATGCGTGTGTGTGTGTGTGTGTGTGTGTGTGTGTGTGTGTATAACATAAAAGCAGCTTTTCGCTTTCTCTGTTTTGCTTGGCTGACACTGAAATGCCTTGCTGAGGGACACTGCAACAGTCACTTTTGAAGGAGGAGACAGTGTTTCCTGTTGACTTTCCACACCCAGATTTCCACCCAGTCTGCAGGTTTAAACTTGTGACTTTAAACTTTACTTTTATGGATGTCAGAGCTTCTGTCAGTTGCTTCACTTCTGAAGGACAGATGACTTAATGTCTGTTACCTCAGGAATCAGTATCCTGTACTGTATGTCAACATAGTGTATGTTTAGAGTATTTTATTGCATACTGCTGTTCACTTCTCATTGTTAGTTTCCTTAAACACATCGATGAGTTGGAGCAAAGAATGTCAGATGAATCATATCTTCCATAACTGTAATATTCTCAATTGCATCATTATGTATGAGTCAGTTTTCTTATTGTTTTTTTAATGGAACACCTCTGTGATGAAATCGTGGCCATTTATTATATTTCATATGTCACCGGAAATCAGTATCAGTGCAAGAAAACTAAAAGTTTCCAAAACATCACTCCAGCTGAATATTGATTTGATAATTGTCAGGTCAAAAGATCTGATATTGTAAATTAAACTTACATACAATTATTGTTCATCTCAATGTTCAAGCTTGTCTTCCTGCATGTTGGAAAAACTAATTTATATATAAAATAAAACACAGTCATGTGAAGTCAAAATTTCTAAATAAGGTTCATTTTTTAAACAAATTCAGCCCAGTTTTAATCTTGACATCTCGACACCTCCTGACCTGCAAATCTCTAAATTAAAGCTTATTGTGCTGGTGATAATTCTAGGTAGTCCATCCAAAGGATGAGCTGCAAATTTAGTTTGCATATGCTGAATGTAAAACAGATTACTTGTTGTATGACCTTCATTTTTTCCTGCAGTCAAGGAACCACCCAGTATGCGCTTCCTCTGCTGCTTAGCGCTGAGCAGATCCAGAGCAGCTCGGAGCCAAAACGTGGATGATTGAAGGTTTTTACAGCTTGACAGATAAGATTTTTCACTAACATAGCACCAACAAAACAAAAGGCAGAAAGGCGTGAGTTTGTGGCTCTGCTTACTTTGATCCCAGCAGTTGGTTGAACGTTAAAAACAATGAACTGGAGATGATTCCACATTTGAATCGATATCCAACAAGCTCCGACAATGCAACAGAGAATCCATTCTTCTGTCACAATAGAGTAAAAAGTGAGGAGTAGAAAAAAAACACACAATTATACATGTATAATACCTACAGGCATATCAGTTATTGAGCCACACTAAAACACCCCAAAACTAATTAAAACAATGGGCTAAATTGGATATCACTCTATTTTACAGATGCAGCTAATTCAACAAATTAACAAATGAGCCAAAACACGGCACAATACTGTGAACCCAGTTAATTTTCATTAAATGATAACACATTCCAGCCAATTCAGTTTTTTATATATATTTGCGTATTCATAAATTCCGGGCACGGGCGCATGAACCTCAACCTTTGTTAATATGAATATATTGTGAGGCATTTGCATAATCCACTTCATAATCCACTGCAGCACTCGGCGGTAACAAAGATAAGGAGGGGTAGCCACTGTTTCTCCTGGGAACGCTACACAGATAAACGGAGAAAAAGAGACCCACTTTCTGCTCCTATTATGAGATAAAAAAAAAAGAGGAAGGCTTTGCAAAGTTTTCACTTTTCAATGCATTTCCCTTTTAGAGACAGATGGTGGTGGAATATCATTATTTGTATGTTTTTTTTTGTATTTCACAGACACTGAAATTTACTGAATTTCCTCCGAGACGAGGTGCATGGGTTATTTATGTATCCGCCACAGACACAGCATGCTGATTTTATTACCCCGCTGCTGCTGCTGCTGCTTCGCTGAGACGCTGAAATATGTTTCTTGCCGAAAATGTTTTTCACACAAAAATTGAAAAACTGCGGTGTGCAGCGGGTAGGAATCACAGGGCGACAAATGAGCAAACCGAAAGCAAACTCCCAGCTTGTCCTGAACATCACTAATGAGAACCCTTTTAGCTTCAACATGGATGGAAAAGTGTGTGCCTGCACCTGTGTGTGTGTGTGTGCGTGTGTGTGTGTGTGTGTGTGTGTGTGTGTGTGTGTGTGTGTGTGTGTGTGCGCGTGTGTGCATGCTTGCATGTGTGTGCGTGGGTGTGTGTGTGTGTGTGTGTGTGTGTGTGTGTGGTGACTGAGACAGTGAAAAGATCTCTTAAGTCCCTCTTTCCAAATTGGCCTCTGGGATGACGCCACCACACAACTACATCCATCCCCGCTGTGTTGCATGCATTCCGTGTGTGTGCGTGCGTGTGTGTGTGTGTGTGTGTGTGTGTGTGTGTGTGTGTGTGTTTGGACAATGGCAACACTTCCTTTTTGGCCTAATAGGCAGGGAGCCCCAGCCATTGTGGCCTGATTAGGGCGCCCATTCAAGCTCTCTGGGATTTCTAATTGCGAGGCCTTGTGCAGCGAACTCCCCCTCACTTCCCACCCCGCTACACTCCCCTCACGACTACTGTAAGACTTAATGAGACACAATTACTGCCCCCTAGGAGTCCTACAGCGAGCCAATCACAAAGAGAGACAAAGACCCCCAGTGAATGGCCACTCAGCGGAAAAAGAGACAGAAAGAGGGAGCAGGAGGGAGGGGAGAATCACAAGCCCTCATTGTCCAGAAAAAGCACAGAGAGAAGCCTTTTTTTTGGTATTGGGGGGGGGGAGAAATATAAATGTTTTTATTTAATGCCGGCTCATAATTAGGCCCCTGAGAGGGAAAGGGAGAGCCAAAGGAGTGGAGAGGGCGGGGAGTTCAATGGGGAAAAAGGCCTGTAGGTACAAAAGACGAAGAATGACATGTTAGACATGCAGAGAAGGAGGAGAGGGGAGGAGGGAGGGAGAAGGAGAAAAGAAGAAGGGACAAATAGATACGGAGGTGAAAAAACACAAGAACAAAACCAAGTGGAAAAACTTGACAGGACTTTCTTCTTTTCTTCTTCTTTTTTTTTTTTTAGCTTTCTAAGCCTATTTGGCGTGGGAAATGGCCTGACATTGAATGATGCGTGCCAGGCGGAGTGAAAAGCCGAAGCTGTGTTTCGCAGGTTTGGCACTTCACATTTGGCTCAAGAGGTGAAATATTCCTCGATTTGAAGAGCCTTTCTGCCAAAACTGTGTGGGAAGCCATATAACAGGGACTACAAGAGTTTGGATTTCGAAAGAGGCGCAATAAAAGATGAGAAAGGCACGATTTGCAGACAGCTCTTGACTGTATGGGAACATTTACTGTATTATTCCTCTGGAATAGCGCAGATATTGTTTCGAGCAGTCATGTCTGGGGATTTTGAATCGCTCTCATGGAGAGGGGAGTTTATTGCGAAAGCTGAGCCTCTGTACGATGTTCACAGACAAGGAATATTTGACACAATAAATATCACTGACCGAATAAAAGGCCGCACGTCAATCACTCCTCTCGATAAATGCTGCATTCTGGATGAATTCAGTGGGCAGTACAATAATCACCCAGCAGGAGAGATGGCAGGTGTGACCCGACACACAGAATTGAATAAACAATAAAGTTAAAAAGCTTTTAGAGATTTCTGAATAGATTGTCTCAAGATGCACTCATGGACAGAGAGCACTGCATAACATTCTCAAACTGTTTAGAAAACTGAACAGTCTTTGTCTTTTAGCAAGAATTTAATCTATGAGAATCTCACTCACTTGTCTTGCTCTTGGCACAACAACCACTGTCAGTGCATGTAAGGGCTACACACACACACACACACACACACACACACACACACACACACAGTAACTTTCAACATCATATTTGTTCAGAATTTGAGTCAGTGTTTATGTTTATTAGTGGATGATGCTAAGAAGCAGTTTATTTCTGTATGGAAGAAGAAAAGAAAAAACAATCTGACAGTAAATGCAACATAAGAAACCACTGAGATAATGAACCATCTATTTATTTATTTTTTTAAAGATTTTTTTCATTGCCTATCTTGAAAATACACTCATGTGCTTCAAAAAACCTGCATCTGTTGTTATCTATGTAAGTCCACACACTGTGGCACTGAGATGGGCATGTGCATCACTGTGATGTGGGTCCTGCATATTTTTTGCCTTATGTGCATTAAGTGAGGCGGAAATTTCTGTAATTTTATCAAAATAAAAATCTTCTGCTACTTTTATGTTTTTATTGACAGGACAAATGCACATATTCTAAATATTGAGGAGGACATGTCCCCTGAGTCCCCTCTGAAGTCTGCACCTATGCACATCAGGTAAGCTCAAAACTACTTTTTCCCTTTGTGATGCCACTGTGGCAAAGAGGTTAAAAAAAATCCTGTTTTTAATTCTATAATAATTTGACCAACAGTCCCTTAATGTATTTCCAATATTTATTTGTATCAATTGTATGAGAGAATATATAAATATTCAGCGAAATGCTTTACATGCAGCATGTGAGAAAATAGGGAGTAAATGAGGGTCCTAGAACACGTTCTTCTTTTCACTTAACTTTTTAGATTTCTTTGCTGTTAAAGATTATTAATATATTGCTAAATGTTGGTCAGACTGAAAAATGAACTTTAGACTTAGTCATGGTGTTGTGTGCAGTATTCAAAAAAACATGGTGAAATCCCAACTTCATAATGTGTTAAAATTATGTGAATAATGCCAACAATAATGTGAATAAGGTGAAGTGGTCGCAGTTTTATAGGTTTTAGGAACCAAAAAATAGTTGGTTATGTTTTAAAAAAAACATGTGATTTCGCTTAAAATAAGTATGTTTTTTAAGTACAGGAGGTAAATATGACATAACATGATGAAAATAGGCTACATCACCATAACATCACAGAAGTATGTCTTGTGATGTGAGGATGTAAAGAACATGAAATTAATATAAGTCAACAGTGTATTTTGGTTTCACATGAGTGAAACAAATAGCAGTCTCCTGGATGAAAGTCCTTTGTTTGTTTGACACATCCACAATCTCCTCCCAACGTGGACTTTATTGCTCTTTATACTGCCTATAGCAGTGATTCTCAATTTATGGCCCACAGGCCAAATCTGGCCCTTGATAGGGTGCCTGGTGCCCCCCCAAACAATATTCTAATTCACAGTGACAATAAAGTAATTTGCACTTGGAATTGCTTTTATGCTTATAGTATACATGAAGTGGCAGAGTGCATAAAACAGCTTCAAAATAGAGCTTATTATCAAAAAGAGTTCCAGTGGTGAGACAGAGGTCCGAGCTGTCCTAGAAATGTCCTAAATTCCTAGGAATTACCAAAATTTCCTTGAAATGTCCTAAAATTGTGGAAACATAATATAATCCTAGAAATGCCCTAAAACCTAGAAACACCCTACAAATCCTAGAAATGTGCAAAAATCATAGACACATGCTAAAATCACAGATATGTCCTCAATTCATAGAGATGTTCAAAATCCTAGAAATGTCTTAAAATCCTATAAACATATTTCGGGCTGTTGCGACTGGTCCTTCTGCCATTCTGCAAAAGTGGCCCCCTAGCAAAACATGTTGAGTATCCCTGACCTTTGGGCTTATAACATAATCCACTACACACTGCCCACTGCATGACGTTGTTGAACCTGGGAATTTGTGTCCACCACAACAAAAGATCCAAACTGACTTTCCATTGGCATTTCTTCATGATTCTGACTTGTAATTTTAACACATAACATGCCAGCACCACATCATGTCATTTTTAAGAGGTTGTGGCGATCACATTATCAGTCCAAGCCAGCAAAAGTAACCACAGAGCAGCTAAACTCAACAGTGCAGCCGTCATCAGATGATCACGGCACTTTAGATCGAGGGACGGCTCATTTCACGAAATACATATTTCCTGGATTCCTCTCTTTCTTCACGTCACTCCTTAATGTCTGAGGATGGAGGAGCTAAGATGTAAAGGAAAGACTTAGGTAAAGGAAGGAAGACAATTAAGACGCACATTACTCTCCTAGAAACGTTTAATTAAAACTGCAACCTGCAACATGCTCGCTTTCTCTTTCATTTACACACACACACACGCACACACACGCACACGCGTGCACACACACACCCCCACGCACACACACAGAGCTTTGGCCCCATGTTCCTTTCAGTGTGTGCAGCCTCTCAGCCACTGACTGAACCCCCTTTGTTCGGCAGTGACCCTCTTAAGCGCAGGTTGAAGCCTGCAGCCATTCCACTTTGGATTTGGACCCTATCGCGTGTCACACGGCTAAGTCGACCAGGACTGGGCCTCTTCACTCAGACACACGGCAACAAGTATCTAATCACATTACAATGAATGCTGCAGAACGGTTTAAGCTAAAACGACTAGATCACCAACATTATGAGCAACTGCAGCGGTGTCCAGAGCTGAAGGCTGCATCACATCTGTCTAATATATCGTGAAAATCATCTGTTTACCTCCTTTTCCTGTTTTCCCAACAAAGTACTTTTAAAATAATCAAATGAACCATGTTAGTTTTAAAAAAAAAAGTATTTTGCCTCACTACAGATCTGTCAGAAATATGCAGATCACTGCTCAGGTGCCAAGATGACGCCACATGATGCAACACCATCCTTGATTTAAGTTCATTTGCACTGGAAACAAGTGAACTCATCTCACCTCATTGGCAGATTTTTTAAAGAGTGAGTATCAAAGACCTGTTGAGAAAGTTTATTTTTGGAGCTGCCTTTAACGTCTGCCTTCATATACCTGTCAGCCTTCTGCTGCTGGAACAACACCGTCTTGACACGTACAAAGTGGAATGCGTCTTTGTCAGTTTCAAGTGGCTCTCTGTTGGTTTCATCAGCTTAATCAGGTCCAACTGTGACTTAGATTGACAGGTCATATGTCAAATGTGGATGTTTCACAAAGCAGCACATATTTCCTGGAGTCGCTTTTCAACCTTTTCCTTATTTATCCAGGAAAAGTTCTGCTAATCCCTCATGCTTTTCTCATTGCCCTGATTTCACTCATTCAGCTCCTCATATTCTGATCTGGGAGCAGCTCAGTGCCAGTACAAAGATGCCAAAAGAACATCTACAAGTAAATCACATTTACATGTAATAATGGTAGTTTATTTTTTGTTGGGATTTGAGCATAGGCGTTTCAACCTCACATTTTAGAACATGTGCATTCGTCTCCTCCATTAAAAGCATGACAGTAGCAGAGGATTGTTATTGTGACAAAACTTAAGACATTTAAGCCATGAATGGATGCAGAAAAGGCACAAATTGGCACGTAAAAATTCCCCAGAATGCAGGAAATTAAGATTTAAAATCTACATTAACCCTTTGAAACCTGGGCAAATTGGCTTGATTTCTTTCTAAAAACACAGGAAGAAGGCAATGAGCAACAAAAGAAGAAATCAAGAAAATTACCTGAGAATTAGTTTTCAAAAAAAAAAATTTTCCCTAGCTTTTTTAAAATAATTTTCTAAGTTGGAATTTCTTACCAAGGTGCGCTTTGCCTTTTCTTCTGTCTTTCTGAAAGAAATCAAAACAACTTGCTCAGAGTTCAAAGGGCTAAATACTTGTCAAAAGCATCTGAAAGCAGCATGAGCAAAGTGATGTCGCTCTAGGTTTCAAGGGGTTAATGGTCAATGGAACTGCACTTGTGTAGCGCTTTTCTGTTTGACTGCTCAACACCCTTTCACACTACGAGTCAAATTCACCCATTCACACACCCATTCATACGCTGGAGATCAAGGCTACTGTACAAGGTGCCACCTGCTACTCAGTTTTTGAAACACTCACACACACTCACACAATGATGGAACAGCCATCTGGAGCAATTTGGGGCTCAGTATTTTGCTTAAGGACACTTCAGATTGAACCCCCACCCCACAGCTGCCCACATTACCATTGCATCTGTTTCTTGACTTTTACTCAGTGCTTCATGTGTTTATGTGCTTTATATTGGAAAATGAAGGGGCACTTCACTAATTTTACACATCAAAGTACAACCATTGGTGATCCCTCCTACTTTTAATTCAAGTTTTATGTTGGTGTAGTTCCATTCCTTCACCTGATCATGATCCAGCTTTTAGTTTGGAAGTATTTTGTGCTGTTTCTACACAGTGTGAAACCTCCATGTATCTTTGTTACTGAGCACTTGCTTTCCGTTCTGGATTTCCACAGATTGCCTGTCAATCAAACAGTGTGGGTGCTAATGTGCCTTTTTTCTCTCTGATTTTCTTTTTTTGAAGTTTGTAGGTGGTGTTCTTTTCTCTGTGCATTATCTGTGTACTCATTCTAAAAGAATAGGTAAAACTAATAACAAGATGGGGAAGGAAGTCACTGAACCATCGTGCACTGTCAGAAAAACACAGAATACTACTGTTATCTCCTTTATGTCTACTAAAGTTAGTCCGCTGTAGTAAACACCATAAAAAAAAAACATTAATAAAGTGTGCATGATAATTGATTACAGGTTGGTAATCATTATCTAGAAGAACAGTACTATCAAGTCAGTTTGGCAGGGAGTTGATTGTAGTAAACTATCCTCTCCAAGTGTGTGTGTGTGTGTGTGTGTGTGTGTGTGTGTATTCTTCCATCTGCAGCTTATCTTAAGTTCTACTGGGCTTATCATTTTTATATTTGTGAGCACATTTATGTTCAAGGACCTCCTGTGGATTGTGGTTATTACTGGTTATATTTAGGGCTTTATACCCTCATTGACTCTTGACTGGCCAGTAGGGGGCACAAGGTGCAAGTTTCACCATCAGCTCAGCTTAAAACTACAAGCCTTTCCTGTCCTGCTACAGGTCACATTTGGCCTGTTATGGCTCAAAAACTGGCAGCTATGGCTGCCCCCTAAAAGTCGGTGTTTTGAATCATCAGTCAGAGACCATCAGTCCACTCAGATTGTTTCAAGTCGAGCAGTCATGGGTTTTTCTGAGCAGAGTACTTCTGGAGATGTTTTGGTCCCCAGATTTTGCTGCAGAGTGAATGCTCTTGACTTTCACATTACTCTTCTGTCTGAAGGTCTGAAGACTCTTCAATAGAGGTCTTTGGAAAACTTTTCAGTGTTTTTTTTGTCTTTCTACATATCTTCCTTATTCAGTCTCTCTTTCAAACTCAATGCAGATTAATTTGGAACAATGTTTTAGCACAGTTTGGGAGGAGATGGACGGATATTGGTGATGTCGCGTCATTGCATCTAGGCGATTGAGGAGCTGAAATTACCGCATTCACCCAGGTGTTGCGTTGCCATCAATGCCGATTGAGCAGGAGGCGATAAAAACCTTTCTACTGCAGAGTCATTTGACCCAGGTGTGAATGCCAATGCATTTGGATGGCATTGAAAAGCCATATGTTAGCAGGTGTTAGCAGGTTTTTTGTGCAGTGGGAATGATACAGTCTCTGGTTTTTGTTTGATATCTAATGTCAGCAAAAAATGTTGCACATTTATGACCCGTCATTGGCACAGGTTGCTTGTTTACTATATCACACAATGTCCATGGGAACCCGTTCAAACTTTAAAACTTTGTTTGAAAAACAAAATATTTTCTAATATTCATATTGAACTGCCAAATGCGATTTGGCCATCATAATTCTGAGTAAGGTACAGCCCTACTGACAACCATAGAAAAGTTTGGTCTAATTTTGAACTGGAGCATTCGCAGATTAATTGCACACCCAATATGCTATTGTACACAAGATAGGCACGACGCAGGATGAATATGTCAATTGTTTTTTTTTAATTTTTGCTTCAGTATTGACTGTAAGGGAGGAGGGAGAGACTAGGCGCAGCTGCGATGCATCCCGGCTGCAAACCAGATTTGCTGCGTCTGCGACAACATGCCATACCACAGAGAGCTTCAGAAGCGGAGCGTTTTGCCTGCTCGATTTTGTTGAATTACAGAGATCTGCAGTCTATTCAGTGCACTCTTCTAATTTTATTTATTTTGTGATGAGTTTTGATTGACATTAAAGTTGCCTTTACATTTCCTGTAAACTGATTGATTCCTCTTAAGTTAACCATGAAATGGCATGCAAACCTCCTGATACATTTTCAAAAATCAGATGTTATCAATTACAAAATAAAAGTGCATTTCATGATTTCTCCTTGTTCAGGATGCAAATGTTTTGATGTGACAGCAGCAGAAATAGGCCTGGAGAAGTCTAAGGATCAATCTTCACTTTGACTGTGAGTTATGTCCTTTTAACAGTCAGATGCAGTAGGCCTATGCTTGACAAAATGTTACTGTCACATGTCACTCACTGTCACTTTGGCTCCAACAGTCTCCTCACAACAGCAGCACAGTAAACACTTCCAAAACTTGGTGCTCACCAGCTGAGAAGCGTGACTGACACTTGATCTCATAAAGAACAAAACATTCAAAAACATATCACATTGTATAAAAGGACAGTGGAATGTTTTTCTAACAAACTGCACCTCAAATTGGATTCTCTATATGTTAAAAATCTCAAGTACTAACACTAAGAGCCAATGTCCTAATTTAAAGCCAAAGTTGTGGTTTTAAAGTAGTTCAGGACATATTGTCTTTTGGTAATTATTATCCAGCATTTTAAAGCTTTAAATCCCAGTCTGCAAATCAGCAATCAGCTTCACTGAGTGTCGCCTGTGGAATGAGTGTAAAACATTTACCAGTCTGCTCAGTGTTTCCTGCAATCCAGACAATTTATTATGATACTGTCACTTTTTTATCCCTTCACAGCTCAATCAGAGATAAGACAGATAATATTTGAATGCTGTGGAATTTTTATGAAGCTGTGTTCCCTGGTCTTTTATGAGGTGTTTTTTTCTGTCTTTATATCCTCAATGTAAAATCTTTCAGGGTTAAGCTCACAGAAGCTGTTGTTATAAACATGGACTGCTTTGCATAAATGCCCGAGAAAAAAAAAGTTTAATATAATACTAAAAGTGAAATGTTGTCATATTAATATTGAGCATAATACTAAACCTGCATTCTTGGCAGACAAGACATGTTCACACTTTTTGTGATGATTATGACTGTCAAAGTACAGGAAATAAGGAAGGAAACCTCATAAATGAGAGTTTATCATAGTAGTTAACACCTCCAGACACATGCTATTGCCTCAGGTTCAGTCAGGTGTTTAACACGCTGTTGCTCACAATTCAAACCACATTGCAAAAATGTGTTAATCTTAAATTAGTGAGTGCTGTATTAACACCACCTATGGCTAACCTACAAACCTGCAGCTCCGGTTTCAGCAGCTAAAAGTGAATCAGGAAAAAGAGTGGTGGATTCTGTGTTTTCAGCTGAGATCTGCGGTAGTTTAGGATAGCCTGCTGTCATTTCACTGGAATAAAAATAAGGTAATAAAGTGCTCCATGATTTGCTCCATCCAGAATATTGTTTTTTTCTCATCCAATTTTAATAAGAATAAAGACACACAAACACATACACATTCAACAGGTTACTGAAGTCCACAGAGCACAAGATCCATACTGCTTTGAGGCAACCCATTCTCATTCCAAAGATGTGAAATACCGCCACTTTGACAGTGCTTGCGGCGTACGATCCTGATGCCAAAAGCCACTTTTCGAGGCTTCATGATACACCCCTGGATGGTATCAGCAGAGAAGGTGGTTGTCCAGAATCGATCACGGTTTTATCATACACTGCCAGACGAGTGGACAGCACCTGTCATGGCAGTCCGATGCATGGGCAGGCAGCGTCACTTGAGAACACAGACGGACGGAAACGGTTGTTTCCACATGAAACGCCACAGAACAGCATCAGGTTGAAACACTGCCAGTAACAATGTACGATAAGGAAGCAGTGTCTGCGGAAGCAGTGTCTGCGGAAGCAGTGTCTGCGGAAGCAGTGTCTGCGGAAGCAGTGTCTGCGGAAGCAGTGTCTGCAGTGTCTGCGGAAGCAGTGTCTGCTTCCCTTGTGAATGTGATGGTTTGTTTTCTACACCTAAACATGTGCCTTCTTACCCAAATCCTAACCATCTGTGCCAGCATGTGCATTTGTTGACGTCCTAGCATTGGTTGCCATGTGCTTTTGTTGCCTAAACATAACTGCATCCAGCGTCATCCCCCCATGTGCTTGTGTGGACGTCACAGTTGCAGCATTCCAGAAAGTAAATAGCAGATGCAGAAGGATACATAGAGCGTTACATGTAGACGTGGAAGTCCACTGCAAAGTGGCAATATGCGGCGACATGGCATGTAATGTGCTGTTTGAGCCAATAGACTCACACAATAAAATCTTAAGGCCCTGACACACCCATTGGTGGATGAAAGCACTCTAATTGGCAGCTCACCAAAGTGCACAAAACAAACTTGTTGAGTGAGCCTGTTCTTCTTTAGCCATTGAGTTCTTCAGCAGAAGCAGTTCCTGATGATTTGTGTGGTGTGCAGTTATTATGATTTGTTCTTTCAATATTACATTGTGTTGTTTATGTGCTTACTGGCTAACCAGTGTCAAGACAGTCTCTGGTTTCCCCTTGTGAATGACAGTTACAGGCCACCACAGTCCGCCTGTATGGAGACTTACGTATTTCCTCTCACAAAGGCGCAGATCGTTCTAACTGCTGACTGGCAGTTGTAGTCTTTGCAGTGTGTTTATGTTCAATTTTTTGGCCGAGACGCAGGCAACGTGAGGTGATGCAACAGTCGCCTTTTGTTTGGTGTGTCTGGGCCTTTTATGGTACAAAGGTCATAAGAGTAAAGCACTGCTCACTCTGGTTCAAAGGTCCTCCCACTCCACTTTAGGACAATTATATTTGTCCCCTCCGATAAAAACATGACAGTAGCAGAAGGCTTTTATTCCATACTAAATACACTAAATAAAAGACAATTACACTCTACATGGATGAAGATGCACAAATTGATGTATGAAACTCCACCAGGATCCAGGAAATTAAGAGTTTGATCAAATTTTTTTGGGCGAGGGCCCCTGTATGTGTCTCCAACAATGTTGAAATGAAACCTATACCCTTGATGCTACAGTGAACGTTGTTTCTGAACTCCTTACTGACTCTTTGCTGGACACTTTTGGCTGCTATACGCACAATTCTGTGCAACATAAATAGTGAAGGGTTGTTTCTTTGTGTTTAACATTTTTATGATTTATTTTTGGAGCAGTCTGATATCATTTAGGTATGTGCACTTGTTTCCTCAACACAGTGCAGTGTTTGTAATCCCTCAATGTGTTGTGCAGGAAACAAAATGGTTTAATGAATGAGGGAACAAAATTAATAATTCAAGGGTATGAATTAATCATTTGCGTGCACAAATTTACCTCTGAGAACTTGAGTGGCTCATTTACACTAATTCACTCTCTCCTATACTCCACTTTCCCTTTATCATCTGCATCCCCACTTCTGTATCTCTTCCATGCCCTCAGTTGTTCACCTTTCTCCCTCCTCCATCTTCCCCTGTCCCTCTCTCTCTGCCCCTCTTTCTCTCCCCCTCCTTCATTTGGCTGAAGCTAAATGTCTTGTGTGAGATAACATCACAGTAGGAAATTCCGCCTGTGTTGCCAGACTGCTCGGTTTTCTCCCCAGGGCTGGCAACAATGTGCGTCCTTCATAAGTGCCTCAGCAGCGCTCGGGATCTCCACTCATCCCCAGTGAGCCCAGTCAAAAGACCCGCCGGCGAAACCCAACGCCGCACTCCCAGCTCCACGCCAGAGCTACAGCAGCGAGCCAGCAGGATTACTACGAAGCCACTGAAAAGTCCACCCTGCAATCTTACATTTACTTACAAGATCATCAATAATGTCGAGAGACCATTAGCATGAGTTTACATTCTGGGATTAAAGATGTGTGTCTCAACCATTGTGTACTCCAGAGGTACTTTTACAACTTGAAAGTTGTCTTTTAATTATGCTCTTTTAAAGTAATACTTTGTGAAGTGTCTGGCTGCTTGTGTCAACCTCATAATGACAGCAGCACTTCAGGAAGTCACTGCACCTGGCTAAGAACTATATTCCAGCACACAACTGTCTATAAAACTACAACTTGTCTTTTTTACACTACAGTTTTGGATTCAACAACTGAGATATAATGTGGTCTTTAGTAATTATTTTGTTTTATTTGGACAGAGCCTGTTTCCAGTGTTTGTACAAAGCTAAGCTAAACCACTGTAGGCTGAGGCTTGACATTTATGTAAAGATGTGAGAGTATCTTCTCTTCTAACTCTCAGAAAGAAAGCAAATAAGCAGACTGTTCAGTTTTTGTTCAGTTCGCAATGCCAAAAGGCACCTTTTGTGTTCACATCAACAGGGCAGAAGAACGTCAGGTTGAAACACTGCAGATAACAAGATAATATAAGGAGCCTAAGGGTGCCTATAGGGCTGGCAGGAAGGGTGGTGGCAGGGGCCAGCAAACCGCAGACATTCATGTGGGAGTCTGGTGTTCCTGTCCGAATGTGATGAGCTTTTTTAGACTTTTATCGTGTGCCTCCTTCCCCTAATTGAAACATCCATACCCTCGTTGCTCGCCATAGGTTTCCATGTGTTTGTGTAATCCAAACATAACCTCGTTCTGCGTCATCACACCATGTGTAGTTGTTGACATCCCGGTAGCACCATCCCGGAAAGTAAACAGCAGATGCAGATGGATACCTAAAACAGAATAAATAGAGGCAGACGTCCACTACAGTAACAATAACCTGTGACAACTTGGGATGAGAGCTTGTTGACATAAGCATTCCTTTCACAATAAATGTTCCTCAACATAAAAACACAGTTTTCTACTGAACAATTCCATAAGTTTATGTAATGGTTGTCAACTTTGTTTTACCTCTTTTCTGTTTGTTATAGCAAATGGTTTCGAATCTCTTGATACTGATGTGCCGCTGCTAGTGTTGTTAAATAGAGTCTGTAAGAGGTGGAAATCAAAGAATTTTAATGACTTCGATTGGATATTCTGTCATGGCTGACCTTTTTATGTATGCCTATACCTTTGAGTTTTTATGTTTACAAGCTGTCCATCCGTTTATCATACATCTCGAGATTGCGATATCTGCGATAGGGAATTTCTTCAAATTTGGCAAAATTGTCTACTTGGACACATGGATGAACTGATTAGATTTTGATGGTCATATGTCAAATATCAAGGTACCTGTGACCTTGTCTGTTTCATTCTTGTGAACGTGATATCTCAACAACACCTTGAGGGAAATTTTTCAATTTTGGCACAAACATTCTCTTGAACTCAAGGTTGAAGTGATTAGATTTTGGTGGTCATAGGTCATGATGACCTTGCATCATCTCATTCTTGTGAATGCAGTATCTCAAAGGTCAAGGTCAAGGTCAGTGAGACCTTGAAATTGTTGCACTTTCATTCCATTGTCTGAAGAAAACATTGAGGGAGGTTACTCAAATTTTGCAGAAACATCCACTTGAACTCAAGAGTGATCTGATTAGAATTTGGTGATCGAAGGTCAGGGTTGGAGCATAATGGTGACACAGTAGTTAGTAGATAATAGTTACATGAAGCAATGATCTGCTTCAACTCAATAGCTTGAAGTCCATGTAAAGTTATAATTAAAATGTCTTCTGAGTTTGTCACATCACATAAAGATGTGTTATTAGACACCTGACCAAATTTGATCGACCAAAAAAATCACCAAGTATGTAAAAGAAGGTCTCAGAATCATGAAAAAATGCACGGTATTCTCTGATCTGACTGGGGGCGTGTCTGCTGCAAGAGCAGAGGCCACGCCCAAACGCGGGACTATGCTAATTATGCTTCTCGTTTTTCTATTTCTACATTGTCAGGGGCGGGGTTATGCTGAGTATAGCTCCATTGCATCATTGAGCTATGGTTTTAGGCCCGCCCAAGAAATCTGAAAACAGGAAAATGGTGAAAAAAACAGTCAACCGTCTAACTCCACAATTCAGTACTATATTGTAAAGGGTCTTTGTAACACGTTTGCAACAATGAGTTTCCAACTTTTATAATGTGTTTTGAAACAAATGTCTGAATTAATTTTACACGGACCTTAAATGTCCATTTTCACGAAATACACCCTTAAAGTCACAGTCATCTTAACACAAGTGTACCTGTTTGTCTGGCCAGTTGTACTTAACACCTGTAGACTGTATGAGCAGGATGGCATTGTTTTAGAAATACTATTCTTGATAATGCACAACAAAGCAGACCTTTGTTGTAATGTGTCTGCATTGAAGAAAGGTGAAAAAATAAAGACTTAAGTAAAAAATGTTTTTAAAATGCTTTCCTGCAGGAGGGAAATCCCCAGAGACAAAGCTATGTGTTTATTTTGTAAAACACACTTGAAAATGAAAGCCCACCGCATTCCTGGCAAATGCACAGAAGCTTTGGATGCTCAAAGACATGTTGGTGCCTTCAATTGTGTTTTCAGAGACAGAGGCTAAAGCTGGCGCTCAGCAAGTAAGAAAGATTTATCTCTTACGGCTATGCTATATGGCTTACCATAAGGACATACGGTGCAATGGTCAGTCTACCTTCCAGATGGTTTCTACAGTGTCATGCATGGAGGGCCAAGAAAGCTCGGAGCCTTCATCATTTTAACGGCCCGTGTCAAACAGTATTTTTCTATTTCCTGAAATGTAAACACTGATTTAAATCCCTATAGACTTTATTTAGCCCTAACTGAGGAGCGCCACAACACACAGCGTTACCGTGGTAACTAAACAGTTACCTTCAACTGTGCCGAGATTAGTGGGTTGTTGTCTGGGCAGGACGAGATGTTTGCGCACTGTATGGTATAAAAAGCTTTATGTATTTAGGGTTGTGTCTCTAAATTTGGAGTGTCTGTGCCATAAGCGCTCAAGGCTCTTTGACAGAAGGAAAGGAGTGTTTCACTCTGTCAACGTCTGTGACCTTTGGAGCCGAGTTCAGGGGCTGAACTTTGCTATTCTCACTGCAAAGAAAAATATCCGCCAAACAGCAGCAGAAAGTTTGAAGAAAAACATTTAAAGGAGCTGTACAAAGCTTTCAGAACATTAACATAGTAGTAAACCACTACTTGCTATGTAATGTTATAGTGGGGTAATGGCGTCCTGAACAGAGAAACTAACCTTCTCTGTGGTAGATGTGCCAGCCACACGTGCATGTTACAGCCCAGACAAACCAAAGTGACATCAAAGAACTAGTGCCAATGAAGGCCAACTCGCACATCCATTCCCTACCTGCATGAGAGGAAATAATGCCAGCAGATGGTGATATTCTGTATTCGTCATTAAAAAAGGGTGATCTGAAAACTTATAGGACAGACTCATAATAGATAACTTTTAAGTGTTTTACATTTTTCACATACTCTACCCTCAGCTTTTTACCTTTGTCTTGTTTTCATCCATCCTTCTTTTTCATTTGTTTTTCCTGGCTTTCTTCTAGAAAGTTATGCAGTTTGAATTCTGGGTCAAAGCAGTGTGGCGACCATGGATCATGCACAGAGCACCTAGGCCAGTTCAAGTCCGATTGAGGTGTATACATAAAATAGTCGCTCGATTCCCAACCGCATCATCTAGGTGTGTAAGTCCAATTTCGAGAAATTCGATTTAGTGTGATTTCAATCAAACTAACATGTTTACATGTCTTTTAAAAGTACAGTTTTAGTCGGACTAACACAATAATTTGACTTTTTCTAACATCATGTCAGTGTACCGAATGTTAGCTCTGTCAGCACTTTTTTCATTGTGAGTTGTATAAGCAACATAGCTTATACATGCACAGGCTCAGCCACCAGACAATATCGCCCCAGACTGTGAATTATAAATATGTTCTGAATGTCCCATACAACTCCTTGAAAAACAAATATCAAGCATCCTCATCCACCGGCAACAAAGCCATTGGCAGATTGACAACTTGGAATAAATCCCACCTGACAGTGTGTTCATAAGCAAAATTAAAAATCCTTATTTCCAATAGAAAGACTCAACTTTCCAGACAGTTTTGAATTCATTTAGTCCATTACATTTCTCAAAACGTGTAAAAATGCACCAGAAAATGAATAAAATCTCATATATGTCCAAATTATCACATTGAATAAATTAAATAATTTGATTCATGTTATCCTTGAAACAAGGCAAATCAAAATAATAGGTCCTGATACGTGTCCTGAAATAGTCATAGTTGGTGTGTAATCAGGGAAACTGCCGCCCTCATTTGCAGATTGACATTTTTATGTGCATCTGAACATTCACAGCCATCTCTCCTCCGGTTGGTTAGCCTTTGACAGCACTATCTCGCAAATGAGGGCTCTTGCAGCTGCAATCCTTGCAGACTGCCGCACTAAATGCACCTGTTGTCAGACTTATTTGAGGTGAGATAAGGTTAATTATGCTCTGGTGTGTGCTTTATCATCGCTGAGTGAAATATCTGGAGTTTGCAGGGGCTGCACTTGCAGGGCTCCAGGAATGCCATTCAGTAGACGTAGCACTCTTTAAGAGATAACGGAGTTGTCATAAAAACATGCTGCGACTTCACATCTGATATAATCATTTACTGTGAGCCGGTAGCATCAGTTGAAATACAGATTGTGGAAGCACAGTTATGTGTGGTAGTGCTACATATTACACATTTACATAAGCACTATACTGTATGTTATTCTGTTACATGTTGAGTTGATGCAACAAGACAAAAGTTAGGAAAATAAAGAATAGTATGGGCTTGTCATAACAGCAATGTTAGCACTCAAAGTTATCAATAGTGGGGGAGGACAGTAATGGTTCTAACATGTGATAGTTGTAACACTTTCAAATCCTCCAACCACGAGTAAGCTTTAAATTACTGAATTCACTCTTCAAATGCTTAGTTTAGTCTTTATAACTTTATAACCGTCCAGGCCATTTTGGCAAATGCCAGATGGTACGGTCCACCTTGTGGGCTGCACAGGCTGCCATCAGCAATGCCAGGGACAAAAATTGATGAGGAAAAAAGTTAAACCAGCCAGCTGCCGCCCACTTAATGCTTGGACAGCCCATCTGGATAGAGATTACATGGTCTCAAAACTGTTAATAGCCTACTGACTCCTCCCACCTCTTCAAGTGGATCGTTCTATCATGTAATATCAGAGGTCAAGCAGGAAATATCAGAAATCGTGAAATAAATAGCAGTCTTATCATTTCATATGTAGTTTACTAATTCTGAGACTTTCTACTTCTCCTTTTCTACATTTCGAAGAAAAATGTTCTCTCTCTTCCACTATTTATCCACCGGTTGCAGTTACCATATTTTGCAGAGCCTGGTTTTCCTCTCACATTGCATGCAAGTCGTGTAAAGCGAATTTCATCATGGTAGCGGAGCATGTAATCCTTGAACTGAGAAACTTTTGACTGCAAGACTTTTATATAATATGCAATTACCATGTTTTGATATCATTGGATTCAAATAATGCATTTTTCCAACTTTAAAAGAAAGTTAAAAGTACAGACGCACATCTAAATCATTGACTGTGAATACTATCAAGTATTTATGTATCATTTATTATTGTCTAAGGTAAGAATGTATGCTAAATTCTATGTAATGCTACTAAAGCTGACCTGTCTGTCACTTCTTTAACCTCCTCCTCTGTGTTCCCCTCGTTTGTCCTCCTCTAAACCTTTTCCTCTTTACACCCCTCCATCTCCTCCCTCCTCATTCCTGGATCGACCCATGTTCACCCCAATAATTCACCCCTGTCTGTTTGGGAGGAGACGGGGGAGATCTCAGCTTACTATGAGCCTGTTTTTGCGTGTGTGTACGAAAGGATGAAACTGACAATGGGCGTGGGTGGATCGACTGTGCGGGTGAAGGCTGCTGCCAGGCTTCGTCTGGGTCAGGGTTGACTCATCACCTTTGTGTGGAATGTGTCGATCCTTTTGGTACAAATACATGTATGTACACTGCCTTCAGACAGCAGCCAACACCCGTCGTTTGGTCCACATTTCAAAGGTGGAATGGAAGAAATTATGAAAATTCAATCTAATATGCCTCAATTGTGCAGACACAATCACAAATACATATTGCCAAGGGTGCACACTTGATTGAATACTCAATGATTTTTGTTTTCAGTTCATTAAATTAATAAAAATACCATATATCATGAGTATATTTTAAGGCTGCACATTTTTAAACATTTTTTTTACAGAAAACCTGTATATAATACATGAGACCATATGCAAACAATCATGCATTTAAGCCTTTAAACTGTCATGTATCATACATTTGCATGCACTGATATATCTGCACACCGTCTGAGTAAATGCAAAAAAAGCTGTTACTTTAAGGGCTAACATGGGTAAATATTAGCAGGAAGAGAGAGAGAGAGACAGAGAGAGAAACCGACTGTTTACCCTCTGTGCAGATGTGTGTATTTGTGTGTGGGATGTCTTTCTGTGTGTGTGTGTGTTTATTAACCTGTCTGCAGAAATGTGTATGTTACTCAGATTTTTACCAAATGAGTAAAACGAGGCCACTTAAACCCTCCAGGAAATAAGTCAAGCCTTCAGACTCACACGCTGCGTACATGTTATTTTAAGCCCAAATTACACATCATCTGATATCCGTCCTAAATGGCTTTTCCAGCTTCACTGCTCCAAGTATTCTGAGGTAGAAGGACAGCGGTAAAAAGGGGCCAACAGGTTTACCAGCGGTATAAAGAAAAGGGAGAGGAAAAAAGAAAAACAAGGCAAGGCCAACTCCACTAAGATGAGGGAAACCTGCCAAATGCCCAATTCCCTGAGGAGAGGACAAGGCCCAGGCACTACAGAGATGCTAGGCTACTTATCACTTTTTCAAACATTTACACTCCAGGCCTCAGTACTTCAGGGAAGTTGATCTTCCCAAATGTTCAAGACACCATTTGATGAAGCGGTGGACTGTGGATGTTTTCAAGGCACCCACTGTGAATTTAAGAAAGATTTGCTCAGATAGCTTTTAAGCACAGTTCTAATTCAGAGTTGTGTAAAAATGATTTATTTTCAGTCACACAACAACATTTTTGTCAAGGACATGCTATTTATCACTGACATGTGATTTCAGACCCTCTCACTCGTTATTTTATTAGCTGCCTCTAAACCATCTGTGGAGAATACAGCCATGCGCAAACACAAACAGAATCGCTGCTTTCACAAAAATTCTAAGAAATACTGGAGTGTGTTGTTTCACATTTAGTAAGATTTTTCTGCTGTATGATTATGGCTCAGTATTTTGTTGGAAATCAAAAACAGAGCTGCAAATTGGTTGACAATATCAACGTAAAAGGTGATGATATTTCAGTGTCACATTCACAACTGGGCATACATTTTTTTATTGAAGGTTTTAAAAAATCTGCAAAACTTAGCCTAAAGTTTCACTGTTGACCTCCAAAATAGTAGCTATAAGAAAAGATTCTATCGCGAGAATAGAAGAAATACCAAGTAAAACATGAGCTTACATCAATTTGCCAGACAAGCCAGATGTACAAAGAGCAGCTAACTCATCACTCTTAATTTTGCTATACATCGAAAATTGAAATCTTAAATGTCTAATTGCCACAAAGAGGGTAGAGCTTCATTGTGTATTTAAAGCATCACCTTAAAAGTTAACCATAGGAATCTTTTTTTCTGGTGGTACAATGTTGTAGATTTCTATGTGGTGGATGAAATATGTTCAAAACTCTTAGACTTTTAAAATGTCATAAAACAGCATCTACTTTGTTTATTTACATACTGCTCAATCGAGAATAGAGTTAATTTGTTTTAAAATGACCTGTGACAAACATGGCACAGCAGTCAGGAGGAGAAAGGTGCAGTGTGTCACCTCTGTTAGCCTCAGCTCACTCCAGAAGGCCAAACACTAATGGAACACTAATGACTTTCAACATGGCTACATTTCCCACCTCGTCACCGTTTCTAACCCTCAGCACAGCCTCGATGACAAGCTCCCTCTGAGGTGAGAGCCGCTCGTAAAACGCAGCCAGCGAGTCGGAGTTAACTGAGCTCCGAGGCTGTCGTCACAGCTCTTAATGAATCCTCAGGTCTGTGCAGGACCAGAGCCGGCCGAGCGAGTGTGTTTACCACGGGGAAGACGTCATTGCCCCTGAAGAAAGAGCGTAATTATAAACATGCCACTGCTGTTTCCAGGGGCAGCAATTTAAGAACAGGCCTCCTGTCGCTCCAGGGTCTTAATGACGCCAGCAGAACAAGTGGCAATTTAGAAGGGCTCGCAGTAACACCCTCGGTGCGGCGCTGGCACCCTCCTAATTCAAAATATAGTATTGAGGGATTATGGATGGTGTAGGAGGCAAACTGAGACAAATGGTCAGACTTTGGCAGCTGGTTTCACCCTCTGAGAAAAGACGACCTTAACTACAACAGTATGATCCAAATTGCATCAAAAGTAGTTTTTATTTGTGTTCCACTGGGTTAAGATCTGTTAAAAGGATTGTGATTCTGATGCAGACCATCTGCTCATTCAGTGATATTAAAAACAGGTGTGCATGATTAGCTCCAAGCAGGGAGTGACTGGGCACTGTCATGTTACAGAGGGAAGGGTGAAATGGCCCTGCAGCAGATTACCTTCTATTAACTGTGGGGCACGTGTGTGCTTGTGTGTGCTCATAGCTAAATCAAGCGTCAGCAATAACTACGTAAGTGTTGAATGACTGATTGTTTCTTATATATTGTTTGACTGTTTGTACCTGTATAAGTCACCCCTGGCCAGATGGTAGGTTCCAGTTCAAGTGAGGCTGAGAGGATAAAAAGCCAGTTACTGTGGTAGAGGAAGAGTAGGAGGCCGTCTGCTGGAAAGCTTTGGATTCATTCAGCATTCCTTCTGTGTGCAACACTCATAGCATTAGTATGGCAGCAAACTACTATTGCGTTGTAAAGATGTAGTCGAGTAACGGTGTCCTGAGCAGAGAATGAAGTCACACTCGCTATGTGAGTGTTTTAGTCAGAGCTTCTCTGTAGTTTGTTGAGGTAAGGCAGTCTGACCATGCAAGAATATAAATACATGCCCACTGTCTAGCTTATCGCAGCCACTTAACACTGCGTCCGTACAGCAGTCAACAGCTCTGTTAGCACCATTAGCTGCTAGCCGCCAGCTCAGCTACCTCCATGTTTAAAACTGTGTACAGACTGTTCATACCCTTTGAAATCAGCTGGGTTTTTTTTACTATTTATTTTTAATTATTGTTTTTGTGAATAATGCTCATTTGTTTGTATAGACTTTTCACTTGCGTTCAAATTATTTTAAAAAATAGAAAATTGAACACTTCATTTTTCTAGAAATATTTCTATGATATATCCATAGTTCCAGTTGTCATGATCTGTAAATCTTATATTGACACTGAAACACAAATTCTGGAAAAACAAATAATATGAAATTGAAGGCTGTTAAAAGAAGGATGAGACACAGACTTGACCCCATGAGCATTATGGGGTATGACAAATGTAAATGTGTTCACCCAGGAGCTCTTTGGGTGCACTTTTCTTCACCTACTTGGGCACACAGAGTCTTTTTAGGTATGCTCAAATTGATGGTTCCCGATAAACAATGGAACTTTTCTATATGGAAAGCATTTGCTTAAGGTTTTTACTAAGGACTTAATTGCAGAATTGTAATGCTCATCTCTATTTTCATACTTCCCATAAAATACATTCTGACCCAAGGCCAACTGAGAACCAGTTGAGCTTCTCTGTTAGTGCAGACCAGATTTTAATATGCATGTTATACCCCATGGATATGCAACCATGACTTCTTCCCTTAAACCTCTTTTTTTATATAATGGGGTACTTTCTGTAATTATCTTGAGCAACAATCTCAGGTGAATGCCCTGATCTATGAAGAGCTAAAGGCAGAAATTTACCTCACTAGATAGCTATCAAACTTCTTTGATACTTTTATCTGCTCACAAAGAAGTCAGAAAAATAGATTCTGTGATACAGAAATGTCTATTTTTTTTGTATTTCTTTAACTATCTAAGAGCCTTTAACCCTTTGAAACCCATATCAGCATCAGTTGTCCTGTGCTGCATTCAGATGCCTTTCACAAGCTTTTTGAACCTTTGAAGATTGAGCAAAAAAACACTGGGTAAAAAAGAAAACAACCAATTTGGAAGAAATGTCCCAAAAATTGCAATAAATTGGTAAAAGAAAATTACTTGGAAATTTGATTTTAAAAAGAGGGGAGGATCATTGGAAAATTATCCCAGAAATCTGAGGAAAATGTCCAGAAAACTACATTTATAATTATGATATTATTATAAATAGAATACATTTATATTTAAAAGCAATTTTCTTGTTTGTTTTTGTTTGCTACTTTTTATTGGTGCTTATTTTAATTTTATTTTTATAAATTTTTATTGTAACTTTTTTACAAATTGTTTGCTAATTTTTGGGCAATTTCTTATAACATTTGGCCTCAAGGTTAAATTTTTCATTTAGTAACAAGAGGTTCAGGTTCATATCTTCCTCTTGTATTATCTCCTGCCTTTTTCACCGGACCTCAGCCAATAGTATAATCATATGTTGAAATAAAAACCAGAGAGATGAACTCCCCCTTCAACAGATGTTAGTGTGACTCGATGTTAGTGTTTGTTCTAAGGGATCTTAAGAACATATGAGCTTTTTTTTATATTTTTGACCTCTTAGCTGTTATCAGCGGCTAAGAATGTGTGTCAGTGTGCATGTGTGTGTGTGTGTGTGTGTGTGTGTGTGTGTGTGTGTGTGTGTGTGTGTGTGTGTGTGTGTGTGTGTGTGTGTGTGTGTGTGTGTGTGTGTGTGCATGTGTGTGTTAAGTGTTGAGGAGGTTGGTTAACAGACCTTGTTGTCATGATCCTGCCCAGCGGTAGACTGATTGGATGGGAGGGTTTTGTGTCATTGTTTGCTCTAGTTAATGAGCGGAAGGAAGGTGAGTCAATACAATACACACACTCAGTCAACAGAGGGACACTGTCAGAGGGTGTGTATGTGTGTGTGTGTGTGTGTGTGTGTGTGTGTGTGTGTGTGTGTGTGTGTGTGTGTGTGTTTGCGTGTGTGTGTGCTGTCAAGGGTGACTGCTTTAAGCCTCACATCCCACCTCAGGCTGATTAGTAGTCGGCCTTTAAGTAAACACACAGCTAACTGCGGGGGAATCTAACCTGTGGAAGGAAGGAAGGGAGGAATCCTCCATCCATCACTGACCAGAAGCGGCAAAATGGACACACATGACTGGACGCAAATTTCCCCTGGTCGTGGCCAGAAAATTAAAGACTTCCACCACCATAATGACACACTCACAAGTTAAAAACACATTTAACAAACTGCTGACAAAGTAAACCAGAGTGTCTCCCTCAGTGTTTGCTGGTCAAAAAATTACATTTAATGGAAATATCAGCAGTTGGGAAAACATGTCAGATCTTGGACCAGAAAAACCAAAAACTGTACAACTCAAAGTTGTTGTTACAAGTTGTGTTAAGTGAGTTATCATCAGACCAAATGATGTTTCCAAAGTCTGCATCATCTATGCTATGCAATCATTGAACATTTTTCCCGAAATGGAAACATAGATTTTTCTGAAAGTCTTCATTTCGTTATTTATACACTGATTATTTATCCGTCCAGTGAGAACTCTGTGACAGCACCATTCCCTCGGAGATCAAGGGTGGCGTCTAAAAGACTGCGTCCAAACTTTAAGAAAGTAAACATCTTCAGAAGTCAGGGGGGCCTCCACGTCTTATCTTGAAGTCATACATCAGATCTTATTACGCTCAAGCCCCTTCTCCAATACACACATGAAGTTTTAAATCAAGTATATTACCCCGGGGACCAAGGCGACGCTTTATTTAAATATGTATTTAATTGCCAGCTTCAGACAGATATTTGGGGGGGGGGGGGTTCAATGAAACTGGGTCAGGTTGGTTATTAGCAACTGCAGAATGAAGCACTGGAGAAATCAAGACATGTTTTGTTGTGTTAAGAGAAGGTGATTGTACCTAAAGCAATGTCATTCTCTTGTTTGGTTATATAATCTGTACAGGAATAGTTTCCAAATGTTAGTTTGGAACATATAACTGCTAAGAATCTCTTGAGGGCTCAGTTTCTTTCCATAGTTGGTATGTTTTCTTCTTTTTTTTACTGGTACAAAATTGGGCAACAAGCTGAATGACTCTTCAACAGTCTCTTCCTCCTCCATTAATTACCAGCATGTTAACTATCATTATGAAAAGATGAAAAACAACACTTAAGTTCAACACACACCTACAGAACAGCATCATTTCATACTGGATGCATTCACCGGATGTGGCAGAGGAAGCAGTTGAGGCACAGTAGCAGGTCAGGAAAGGGAATGTAATTAACTTCTACATGTTCTACATGTTTCTGCATGTTCTCATTCCAGTCATCAAATTTTGCAGCTTTGAAGTGGACTCCCACATCTAAATATTATGTTTTAGGTATCCTCCTGCGTCTGCTGTTGATTCCAGGATGCCTCTGCCGTGACATCAACAAAAGCATATGGTGGGAAGGCGCTGCACATGGTTATGTTTCGGCAACAACAGCACATGGCAACCAATGCTGCAATGTCAACAAACACACGCTGGCATGGATGGTTTGGTTTAGGCGACAAAGTCAGGGATGGTTAGGTTTCGGCGAAGGAGACACATGGTAAGGTGTACAACAAAACAGCATATTCAAACAGGAAGCAAACACTGGACTCCCACATTAAAGAGTGGGTTTGTTCAACCCATCCACCTCCCCTACTACCAGCCCAATAGGTACTCTTGTGCTCCTTACTGGCAGCATTCCAGCCTGACCCAGTCCTGCTGCGTTTCATGCCGACGTGACAGGTTTTATCCAACCATGTTCTGAAGTGACGCCACCTGTGCACGTATCAGGCAGACACGGCAGGTGCCGTCTGGGTGTCTGCCGGTGTATAATAACACCGCGACCAGCTCTGTGTGGCCACGTTCTCACCTGATGCCGTCCAATGGCGTTTCATGCACATTCAAAAGGGGCCCTTCTGCATCCGCTGTTACACCAAAAGCAGTTACATAGCAGCACTATTTTACGAGTTGGGAGCAAGGCTGTGAATTTTGCTGCTTTTCGGGTGGGTGTGCCAATGCTGGGAAATAGGACTTTATGTTAAGTACGTAACAACAGTTGGAGGGTGCTTAATTGTTAGATGTCATAAGAATCATTGTATGAGTAGAGGTTGTGCAGTCTGGACATTGGCTAATCAGTGCCAGCACCCAGTTTGAAATGAAGTAAAACTATGCGTTTGCTGTCTGTGCTCCTAATAAACCTTTACCTCCTTTTTTACGAACTGCTCTGAATGGCAAGCAGCTCCTGAGGCTGGATATATTTCCCACAATCAACGCAATGTAAATCACTTTAAATTTAGCACATTAGCTTATAGGACGGATGGTAGAGTTTGAGAGTATCACAAGGCCAAACTTCCCATGAGGAGGTTACAAAGACAAACATTTCAGAGTTTCACAGCACGCCTCAGTAACTCTGTGAGAACCCCCCCTCCCTCGCCTTCTTCTTTGGCATCATGAACTTTGAGAGCCCTGGGAGAATCGGGGGGAAAGAGAGAGGCAAGAAGGGAGGTTAGATAAAGGAGTGGTGGGGTGGGCAGCTCGGAGAATGCAGAAATTGACTTCTAAACAGATGCAGTAATTCCATTTCCACCCCTTTAAATTTGGTATGCAGGGGGCCAGCGCGTAACCCTAAACCCACTATCGCCGTTGCACACAGAAGGCGGGAGGCGTAGTCGACAGTTGGTGGCTGGGGCCGCCGAGTCTATCAGCCTTGTTAATCAATACGGGTTCCACTCTGACAGACAGCGATTGGTGTAACCGATGCTCGGTCTGCTATTCTGTGCGCCTCGGTGGGAGGAGGAGGCACCTGTTTCCTACGACTTTCACCTGTGGTTCACAGCTCGGCTGGAGATGGCTGGCCCAGCGTGAGGCATCTGGATCAGCCCCAAAAAGTCCCTGCATGACCATGGGAATGTCTGAGGAGTCTCTTTCTACCATGAGAAAAATGTTCCACCTGTTCCGACAAAATAATGCCGGGAAATCAAAGTAAAACTAAGTCCTGAAAACGACCATTTGTGTATCTATTACTCACCCCATGTTACACTGAATTTGTGAAGTCTCTCTCATGTGCCTCAGTTAAACAAAGAATCAAAAAACAGAGAAAGTTATTGATTAATTAATGGAAAGGGGATCTAAATTAACAACAACCATATCAATACATCTATTTACATACTCTCATGCAACTCGTGCAGTGTAATCCAACTCTCATTTATGCAGTCGTATGCTCAGTACTTCCCAAACAGAGTAGGAAGTAAACTGAAAGTGACGCTTATCTATTCTATTTTCAAAGCCAGATTCCACAAACAAAAACAGTGTTTTTGCCTCCATGAACATGGTATGCTGGTCTACCACCACCTTGTTTGTTGTGTTATTAGTTTGAATTTGATAAATGTGGTCTAACACTAATAAATACCAAAGTTATGTAATAACAAAAATAACTAACAGATAGAGGCAGCGGTACATGCACTCCCTGTTTTCAGCAAGATCAAATCATCAAAATCAAATTTTCATCAATGGAGTCTGGCTTTGAAGAGAGCACCAAATCGTTTAATTCTTATTTCAATTCTCTGTCAAAAAGGGAAGCACTGAGCATACGAAGAATAAATGCAGCTCGTTCTCATTTCGTAGCCTTTTGAGTGACGCCACCTTTCACGTCTGCATGATACACCACTGGACAGCATCAGCTGAGAACGCAGCCAGACAGAACCGGTCATGGTTTTATTATACGCCACTGGATGGCATCTGCCATAGCAGCCTGATACAAGGACAATCAGCATCAGCTGAGAACACAGATAGAAGGAACCTGTCGCGTCTGCATGAAAAGCCAATGGATGGCGTAAGGTTGAAGCGCTGCTGGTGATGACATTATCTAGGGAGCACATCCCGGTGTTGGTTGCCATGTGCTTTTGTTGACATCATGGTAGCGGCATCCCAGAGACTTATGTCATTGTGCATGGGTTGTGCTAGAATTTGTAAACAGATGTTGTGATATAGTTTTGCTGTTGTGAAGCATAGACCACTATGACTTCAGTTCGTCAAGAATTTTCTCAGTTTTTGGATTCTAAGTTCACCAGAAGCACGCATGAAAAACACATTTTTCTTCACAAATGTAATGTAACAAGGGGTAGGAAAAAAAAGTGAAATTCTAGAAATGGTCATTAGGGGGGTGAAGTATTCCTTTAAAAATGACCTCTGTCCCTGCCATTTGGATGTTGCATTTACAGATGATGGCAGTGGTGACATTATAGAGCTGAAATGTCACACTGGTGTTGTGAGTGCAAAGGTTAAATCATTTGCTAAACTATCAGTCAGTTCTCCCACTGGAGCCAGAAAGAAGTGCCAGAACACCCCAGGGTAGAAGTACACAAACTGGCTTCAGCTTGAGGTCTTGGTCGATGGTTTGTTGGGGTGGGTTACTATGTGGACTAGTTGTACAAAAGTTTGGCAGGATGATAATGGAGTCTGCCCAGAAGTTGACGGGATGCCGGTTCAATCTCCCACTGCCAAAGCACCCATTAGCATTGGAAAGCACGGTTTCCAGGCTAAGCACTTTAAAAAATTAACTGGAAGCACTAAAATAAACTGAAATGTATGAGGAGTAGAGGAATATGTGGTGTCTTAAAGGATTTTTCTGTTTTGTTTTGGTTTTTTTCCTTATCTAAACTTTGGGTTGTATCTTTCAGATACAGTCCTTTGAGATATATTTGTGATTTGGGGATTTATGAAACTGACTTGACTTGACAAGGGAACTTACCCACACATGTTTATGTGCTTGAGCCAAAATAAGTTAGAGGTGAATGACACTGTGATGATGCGACAGATTTTTGTTGCATTTGCTTTCACTATCTGCATATTTGTACATGTACTAGTGAGGAGATGGCTAAAACTGTAATTTCTGTATCTAAATACTCTGATATGAGTTGAGGCTTCCAGGAAAACCTCATATCACACATTGGAGGACACAAATGTTATATTATTTTTGATAGTTTTGTCTAACTTTTCAGACAGGGGAGTATTGTTGGTCATATAGGGGAGGACAATGAACGTTAAGAAGTTACAGGATAGTAAACTCCATTTAGATTTTTTTTTAATTACCAGCTCACTCTGAACCCTCTCTTTTCAGACACCCCACCCAGTTGGGACCCAAAACTGAGCTAAAACATGCATCCTTTTGCAAATATTGGAGTTTGGGGCCAATTAGTTGTGATAAAACCTGTGCATTGGAAGCAAGCTGTCCGTCTGCCAAACGGCCTGAATCCAATAAGAAGTGTGAATGACTTTAATTAGTGCTATCACAATGCTGTATCTGCCCATGTTAGCTTATTTTCTTTAGGCTGAGCTCTGGAAGTGTTTACACACACACACACACACACACACACACACACACACACACACACACACACATACACTGTCCTGTTTGTTGGGCCCAGTGGTGTGTCACAGTAATCGCCGGCCCAGCATGCTCTGAGTGAAACATTGGCACCAGCGTTTAGACAAACAGCCCCTCCTCCCTTTAGACCAAGACGACCCCCCGCTGTGGGCTAACAAGACCACATTAACCTCCCTAACCACACACACACACACACACACACACACACACACACACAGAGAGATCCCTCTATTTCTCCTGCATGCACACAGACATATTTGCATACTGTGTCACATAAGCATGTAGACAGAGTTTTCCTCATTCTTTCACACGTACATCGAACTCTGAGGCCACATGCTCGTAATGTCACACTCAGAGGAGAGCGAGAGCCTGGATGACGGACAGTATCAGACTAGTGCTCCCTTGTGGCTTTCAGAACCATTTGCCAATGAATAATTGATACATTGGATTTTAATAAACTTTGCGGAGAATTGAAACATCACAGTTAAAGAAAACTTATCTGAAATGACTGAGTGTCTGAACAAAATTTTAAAGTATTTTTACTGCATCTGTAGCCCCTTTCCCACTAAACAAGAAACTCATTAACACATGTTACATCTGGTTTTTGTCTTTAAAGAGAAAGTTTACAATCTGCATTCACTCTCTCAGGAAAAATAACTCCGCAGTCGTCACTGATATTTATTGGCTCCGGCTCTGAATTGCTCTGATCAGCAGGGATGGAAATATACGACAATTTTAGCCCCTTTGACAGCGCGATGCAATGACAGGCCACCACAGAATACCATCTGTCTCCATCCATGCAGCGCTCGAACATCATTGAGAATCAGCACAAAGTTGAAAAGAGAGACTGAGTAAGTATGAGATTAACAAAGGAGCAACCAACGTAGCCTTTTTTACTGGCCTCCCAGCTGCTTTCTACTGTTTAACGGCCTGTTTTTTGGTCCATCCATGATGTCAAACATGAACACAAGAAGAAAAAAAAGGCACACTCATCTACTGCAGAGCGGAGTATAAGGCATGTGGTTTACTGGCTATGGAAAAGGAGACCAATTATTTTTAACATGTTTTCTCACGTCCAATGATACATGCACTAATTTGAGTGCAAAAAAAAGGTACTTATGAGGTGAAATTTTGACTAATTTTAACTCTCTGACTTGGAAGCACATTACTTTAAAGATAGTTTTGAGAAAAATAAAACAATCAGAACAATTGGAAGTGGGAAAAGGAAGTCAGGAGGAATTTTCAAACTAAATATATCTTATTCTTATATGTAGTTATAAGTGTTTTAAAGTGAAAGTTTTCATTTCAAATTAGCGTTTTGCATTAAGAGTGATGAACTTAATCAAGGCTTTTATTCAGACTGCACGCGGACCACACTTGTAGTATAAAGAAACTTGATCTTCTGTATATTGCAGTAGCATGATTTACACCTGTTTCAATATGTTTCTTATCATATTCTTGAATAAACTTCTTTTTTTTAAGAACATACACAACCAATTTGACTTTCAAAATAAGACTATCCAGCTTTATCAAGAATGGCAAAGATGAGCAGATGAGCTGTAGTAGATTCAGTTGACTCATATCTAACATATGAATACTCAAATGCTACTTCATACATCTTAATTTAAAATTCTTCCTCTCACTGTCGAGTTCATGATGCATTTTTAGGCAAATATCGATACATACTCTACAAGCATTATTTACAGAGGAAAAGTTGTTAATACAAGAAGTGAAGTGATAGCACATATATATTTGGGTAAAGTATGATATCCAGTTGTTAGTTAACCACCAAGATGAGGAAAAAATATTCAGGAGAGAATTATTTTTTTCAGTGGTGTAATGTAATAAAGTAATACTTTGTTACAGTACTTAAGTATTTTTTTGGGAGTACCTGCACTTAATTTGAGTATTTATATTAAAATGTTGTTATTTACTGTGAAATAGGGAAAGAAGGGACGGATGAATGAAGGAATGGGAGGTTGTAAAAAAAAAAGACTGGTTTTTTTAAGTTTAATGTACCCTGTGTTTTTAAGGTGGTGTGTGTTAAGAAGAAAAAAAATAAAAATAATTCTCAAAATTCACATTGGCTTTTTTATTAACTGCATCTGCTTATACTTTTACCTTCAATACTTTAGTGCATTTAATTATTTTTAATACTCACAGTAAATATCAGATATTTTAAGGCTTTTACTCAAGTTATGCTTTAATAGGTTTAACTTCTACCAAAGTCATTTTATGGTGAGATATTCGTACTTTAACTGAAGTATGGCTTTCAGGATTTTTCCTCCTGATTCATATAAGGCATATACTCTATCCTGAAAGCCTAATAAGTGACTTTATAGTTTAACCCCCCCATCCAGCCAACCGTGTGTGTGTGTGTGTGTGTGTGTGTGTGTGTGAGAGAGAGAGAGAGACAAAGTGATTATAACCCTTCCTCCAGGGTGCACATTTTAAACAAACACCTATAGAAGAAACCCTTGATTGACTTCTTCTCCCTCCCCGCCCATGCTGGGGGAGTGTCCTCGCTCCTCCCGTATAAAAGCTAACGCACCCACCAGCTCTGGAGCATGCACACACAGATACGGTGTAACACCGACACAAAGGGAGAGAGGACACTGGCAGTAGCCCAGCCTGTGTGAAAGTAAAGCGCTTGTTTTGGATATTACTGACACTGCAGGAAAAACACAAACTCTCTGCGCCCGAGCATGACTCCAGCAGCATCCCTGGATTAATCGCGCTTGCAGCCGACTTGCAAAGCGCAAGTTCGCTGGCACTTTGTCGGACTAATCGCGCACAGAAAACAACGATGGAGAGGAGCATCCCGGGATGGTGCGTGCTGCTCGCCCTCGTCCTGCACGGATGCATGGCGGCCAAGGAGCTCCAGTGCCAGGAGATCTCCGTGCCTCTGTGCAAAGGAATCGGCTACAATTACACCTACATGCCCAACCAGTTCAACCACGATACGCAGGACGAAGCTGGCCTGGAGGTGCACCAGTTTTGGCCGCTGGTGGAGATAAAGTGCTCCCCGGACTTGCGCTTCTTTCTCTGCAGCATGTACACACCGATCTGTCTGGAAGACTACAAGAAGCCGCTACCGCCGTGCAGGAGCGTGTGCGAGCGGGCCAAAGCTGGCTGCGCGCCGCTTATGAGGCAGTACGGATTCCCGTGGCCAGACAGGATGAGATGCGACCTGCTGCCCGAGCAGGGCAACCAGGACACGCTGTGCATGGACTACAACCGCAGCCAGACCACCACTGCTTCTCCTGTTGTGGCGAAACCAACTAACCGACCACTGAAGCCGTACAATCCGAGAAAGAAAAGCGGCTTCGGTCGCGGCATCCCCGGGAAACACAAACCAGCAGCGTCCCCGTGTGAGCCTGGATGCTTCTGCCGTGCGCCCATGGTGCCAGTGACCAGCGACGGACACCCGCTGCACAACCGCGTCAAAACGGGACAGATCCTGAACTGCGCCATGCCGTGCCACAACCCCTACTTCACCCAGGAGGAGAGGACTTTCACCGCGTTCTGGATCGGCCTGTGGTCCGTCCTGTGCTTCATCTCCACTTTCGCAACCGTGGCGACTTTTTTAATTGACATGGAGAGGTTTAAGTACCCAGAGCGCCCCATCATATTCCTCTCCGCCTGCTACATGTTCGTGTCCATCGGATACATCGTCAGACTGATCGCCGGACACGAGGAGGTGGCTTGCAACAGGGAAAACGGCGCAGAACACATCCACTACGAAACCACAGGTCCTGCGCTCTGCACCATCGTCTTCCTGCTCATTTACTTCTTCGGCATGGCCAGCTCAATCTGGTGGGTGATTCTGTCCCTCACTTGGTTTCTCGCTGCTGGCATGAAGTGGGGGAATGAGGCGATCGCCAGTTACGCACAGTACTTTCACTTGGCCGCCTGGCTCATCCCCAGCATGAAATCCATCGCAGTTTTGGCTCTGAGCTCAGTGGACGGAGACTCTGTAGCTGGGATTTGCTACGTGGGTAACCAGAATTTGGATAACCTGCGGGGGTTTGTGTTGGCACCGCTGGTGATCTACCTGTTCATCGGCACCATGTTTCTGCTCGCCGGGTTCGTGTCGCTGTTCCGGATCAGGAGTGTAATCAAGCAAGGGGGTACCAAGACTGACAAACTGGAGAGGCTGATGATCCGGATAGGAGTTTTCACAGTTTTATACACGGTCCCAGCCACTGTCATAGTGGCGTGTTACTTTTACGAGCAGCATAACAGACAGACGTGGGAAATTACGCACAACTGTACATGCATGACAGACCCGAACAGGCAGAGACCGGACTATGCAGTGTTCATGTTAAAATACTTTATGTGCCTCCTGGTAGGCATCACTTCAGGAGCCTGGATCTGGTCCGGGAAAACCTTGGACACCTGGAGGACTTTTTGCACGCGCTGCTGCTGGGGGAGTAAAGCCTCCGCGGGCTCCATGTACAGTGACGTGAGCACGGGACTCACTTGGAGGTCCGGGACGGCCAGCTCTGTCTCCTGCCCCAAACAGATGCCACTGTCCCGGGTTTGAACGAGGGGGGTCATGCACTGTAAAATCTGACAAGTTGATTTTACTTTTTTTCTTTTTAAATCTAAGAAACTGAATAAATTGAGAGAAAAAAATCTATTAATTAGCAATTAAGTAATGTAACTATTAGTGTTAATTTATGTTAACTTTATATTTCATTGGTACATTTGCTTAAAATTTAGTTATATGTACTTAATTCTGTGAAGTTGTAGCAACTTAAAAATGACAAGCCTAATTAAATCAATATTTCTAAGTTTTAGCAACTTCAGTAAACCAAGTATACGGTGCTATATTTATGTTCTGCCAGTTCTATACTAGTCAATCATTTTTGTATTTTTGTAAACATGTTAAGAAAACAGAACTCTCCGATTTCCTAACTTCATCATTGGCAAAATCATCTTTGTGATGGTAAAGTTAAGTCAGATTAACTTGGTTCAATGAAGTTGCTAACACTTATAAAGAAAAAAGGTAATTTCTCTTGACATTTTTAAGCTGTAACAACTTCACAAAATTAAGATAATAAGATTCATTTTGAGAAAACTTAACACTTAGATATAAAATAAACATTGATTAAGTTAGTTATATTTACTTTGTCTTTTCAAGGCAATCCATTTCCAAGATAACATCAAGTAAGATCAGCTTGTCAGATTTTACAATGTGTGCTCAAATGCATCTTATGTCATTTGACACTAACAGACTTAAAACCAGCGCATATCAGCTCTTTTGGGGACAAAGTGAAGACTTATTTTGTATGTTTTATTTGGTAAATTTGGTAAATTACTCAAAGTGACTCACCAAACTGCCAGCTGAGATGCAATTTTAGTCACAAGCACTCCACTGTAAAATCTGACACGTTGATCTTAGTTAAAATATTCTTGGAAACCAATTGTCTTGAAAAAGGAAAGTAAATATAACTACACATGTTAATTTATCTACATTTTATATCCAAGTGTACTTGAAATTTAGTTGTGTTTACTTAATATTGTGAAGTTGTTGCAACTTAAAAATGTCAAGTGGAAAAACTTTGTTCTTTTTAAGTATTAGCAACTTCAGTCACTAAAGTCAGTCTGACTTAAATTGATCATAACACAGTAGACTTTTCCGACAATGAATTTAAGATATTTGTGAGTTCTGTTTTGTTAACATGCTTCATTAACAAAATACTACTCTGACTGAGAAGTTTGCAACCAGTATAATACAGAATAAGGACAGTATACTTGGTTTGCTGAAGCTGCTAAAATTCAGAAAGACTGATATAATTGACTTATCTTTTTTAAGTTGCAACAACTTCACAGAATTATGCAAACAAACTCAATTTTAGGCAAACTTTACATTTAAGTATAAAGTAAACATATATTAAGACAAATAGTTATATTTACTTACATTTTTCAAGCCAATTGGTTTCCTATAATTTTTTTGGGAAAATAAACTTATCAGATTTTACAGTGTAATAATTGGTGGTCATTTATACCCTATATTCTGCCTCTGAAAGTTATAAGATAAGTTTGGCACACTTAAGGGAAATGCTCCTTCCTTGCCTTATCCAAATGACGTCCATGGGTTTGAATAAGGGGGCAGGGGAGGGAGGGGGGACTAATTGTGTCGGGATTGTCCATCAGCGTGTTGTAATTACCACATTAATGAGCGCCTAATGGCTTCTCTTTAAATAATGAGACTGTCAGCAGCAGAACAATGTACCTGGCACGAAGAATGCAGAGTCTTATCTGCGCTTAATTGAATGCGCACAGCTGACAAGATCCCCCTCGTCGATAGGTTACATGGTATAGCTGAAGCGCTCCTACTTACTGTAAAGAACCGCTGTGTCTTAAACATAAGATTCACAATGAGACCGTCCTGCTTGAAATGAGGCCATCCCTGGGCTGTTTTCACAAGATGGATTTACACGTACATTAATCAATGCCTTAATACTGTCTCATACGGGTTGCATCAGCGTGTAAAGTGTATTTATATAATTATTGGTGTACATATATTGTACATTTGTATATGGAAATTTACGAGATTGTAAATATGTATAATTTACACTTTGATAGAAAAAATTTATTTTGAGAATAAAACAACTTTTATTGAATTTTTCCTTGTGCGTCGTGGTCATTCAAAACCTCGTGATGTTGCACTCTAAATTATTTAAAATGTATTGTTATGCATTATTTTTTCAAGTGTGGTGTTTTGATGGTGTGTGTAGCACAGCGCACAATCTCAATATGTTTGTGCGTAATGTCGTAGTTGTGACCGTTATAGATTTATTTATATTTAACTAAAAGTTCAAACTTTTCTTTGGGGCCACATGGGATCTGTAAGCTCTATTAAATCTCCCGAGTGTTGCAGATTCACATGCTGTGAGATGGTGGTAATATAGGGGCACTATAGGTGGTCCTCAGTTTTAAATGCCCCCTGCGCGTTAGTCTTGTTATTTACTCTTGACTTCTTGCCTCTGTTAAACCCCTGATCCAGGCTTAATGTGCCACGCTTAACTTAATCCTGTTTTGGACGTTTACAAGTCAATTAATTTCACCTACTCTTTGTCTTTTTAAATTATTTTTGAACAGTGATCATCGGTTTGTAACATCTTTTAAGAGACTTGTTTTAGCAAAACTGAGTATTAAAGGTCCATCAGAAGCTATTTTATTTTTTACAGGAAACAATTGAAGCAAGGTGAAAAAAATCGTCTGACTACAGTGGTAGATTTTCCCGCAACAGTGTCAACATGTCAGAGCAAATATCTGCTTCGTTAGATGCTTATTGTTAAAGTTTAAATGGACCCATCAGGTTGCTCCTAGTATGTTGTATTCTTTTTACAATGTAGAGATGCCTCGGGCTTATAATTAAGGCGCCAGCAAAGAGGAACAGACTTTGTTAACTGCAGGCTGAGGTAATTAGGCTACGGCCGTGCAGAGTCAGTGTGTGGTCCATTTATCGTATGAAACGCTTCAACTGTCAGTGGCATCACTGAATTCTCGTTCAGAAAACTTTTCAAGTTTGTGCGTAACGGCTGCAAAAGTTACGTAAGTGAGGTCTATTTTTGCCTCTAATGTAAAAAAAAAATAAATTAAAATGTCTTAAGATCATGAACAGTATTTCATTAACTCAAATGACATGATCGATAACAAAACTTGATGTACTCTAAACTCTGGAGGAGACTCATAAGTCCACTCTGGTGAAGAGAAATGGATAAAGTTGCATCATGCTGCCACCTTGTGGTTAAGCGATAAAACACGGACATCCCACAGTCATCCACATGACAGGCATGTCCAAAATCTGATTACAAATCTACAAAGACTGTTTAATGCAGGGGCGTGTCTTGGATTTGAGGACATTGGAGGTTTAGCCCAGACCTCTGAAGGTTGTTTTTTTTTTCCTGGACATTTTTCCCTATTTTTTCACCTTTTATTATTTATTTATTTATTTATTTATTTAAGGTCACTTTTTAACTTTTCTTTCTCAGGTACCTTTTTAACTAATTTCTTACTAGCCTTATTTTTGAGCCATTTCTTGTTAAGTTTCTCTTTGCCTTCTTCCCATGTTTTTGAAAGAAATCTGTTCGGGTTTCAAAGGGTTAATGTACCACTGAATCTAAAAATATTTTGATAATATTCTGTTTTAACCAACTACAATGAGAAAATGCCTTTTGTCTCTGATGCAAGTTTACGTTCACCAGAAAGATCACCACCGAATGTTAGATTAATGCTGTATAACACATGTTTGCATAGACGGAGCCATCTGGTGGGTAACTAGGAGTTTGGGAGGTCACAGACTTGATTGACAGGAGAGTTATATAATTTTATCTGCCTGGCTTAAACATTCATGCAATGAAACACGTGGAATCAGATTTTGGCACAATTGTTAAAATTGACTTCTTTTTGTCAGCAGACTGCGACGAAATACAACATACTGAAATAAACAAATCAGTTGCTTCCTACAGAGGTCTAATTGTCTAAATTTGTCTCCCTAAATAATTACATTACACAAATTAAGAGACAGCAGGTCTTGTTTGCTCTGTCCAATAAGAGCTAATTGCTCCGTCACTGCTTAGCTTCCTCTTTCAGTGTGTGTGTGTGTGTGTGTGTGTGTGTGTGTGTGTGTGTGTGTGTGTGTGTGTTGCAGCAAGGGGTCGGGCATGTTCCCTCAAGCCCAAATGCAAGAAAATCAACAGAGGAAATGGGCTGAGGGGTCATGCCTGATCCATCTCCTCCTAACGTAAACAAGACGCTGGCTTCAGGAAGAGCCCATCATGGAGAGATCCTATTGGTGAAACTCAGAGCGCCCTACTCTTCTTCATTGGTTAGGATGTTTATGAATGCCATCTTTGTCTAATGATCTAATTAGCTGTCTGACTGTGACTGGATTGCTATAAATCATGTTAGGATGTCTGAGTGGCTAACACGGGCCGTTAAAGGTCACATACTGTAGCAGCGGGAGTCTGTCGTTTCAGAATGTATACACGAAGCCGTGTGGGAAGCATTCTGCCTTCAGTAACTTCAATAACAGCTATTGTCATGTCATGGCTGATTTACAATGCAGTCTAAAACAAACATTTCTTTTGGGCCTGACTGACGTGCCCTGTGATGGACAGATGACCTTACTGCTTTTTGCCCCAAAGCATGCTGGGATCAACCACTACATGACCCTAAAAACAAGCCCAACTTGTTTAACTTAACTGTCTAAGGACATGTCTCTCTGGTCTGAACTGATTTTCTAATGATTTTTTCATTAAAGACATATTCTGCCAACAGTTGTGTTATGTATGTGTGGCTTTTAAACTGGAGAAAATCACTTGGCGTCAATAGATTATCACAGATTGGTTTTAATATTTCTAACATAAAACCTGTGTTATGAACATGGTGCATTGGAGTTTGAAAAACTTTGGTGTTTTCCGAGCAGGAGAGATTTAAGGGGGGAAACAGTGCTATTGCATTGCGTTATAGGAAATATAGAATCCAGACAAAAAAGTGTGAGTATCTCCCCCACCTCTGCTTCATTTTTGACTATTTATCGGTTCCTCGAAAATTTATAAATCGTCAAAGTACCCGTTTTTGAATTGCTGAAACAGAGGTCATGATTTTTGTTTGTCTATGCTTTTTCTTATTGTTGTTTTTTGATTATTTATTTTTGACTTTTTTTCATTTCTTTTGCAAAAGCGAACCTGTTCCATCTCAGCAATACAGAGCATTTTTGTGAGCCACCTCCTGAAACATGGGGGTGATGTCGGCCTCTAATTTAGTAATATCAATTTTTTTGCCGCAACCGTGCCTGCCTTAAGAGCCTGAGAGCTCATGGATTTTAATCTGCTCTGTGAGGGTTGATAATCATACTGAGGTTGTAAAATTAATTCAATTGGTGTTTAAAAATGGCACACTCAAGACCTTGATCTTTCTCCAAGGTACAGCAGCTGTTCAGTCTTAAAATCATTTTCATGGTGGTTTGTTTATTTTCATAAGTAAACACATGAGCAGCATGTCTTTCTTCACCCTGTTTAATTAACTAATCATTGGACAACAAGTCAAAGCAAAGACAAGACCTGGAAGCTATTCAGTCCTCCGTTACACAAAACCAGCCCTCTCCATTCACTCTTTCTCCTTTACCACCCTACGACCCCTCATCATCCACATCAAAGGGACACAGAATAGATTTTGTTATCTGAGCCGCAGCCATCAGGGACAAACCTCACCACCACCACCACCCCCATTCATCTAGACTACAAACTCAGAGGTGAAGAGGATGCTGGGTAATCAATATTTTTGATGCCTCTGACATCTTCTCTGATGTGCTGCTGTGGTCAATGTTGAGTTTTCTCTCTTGACTTCTCAATCTCCTCCGTCTATCACCCATGAGAGCTGAGCGTGTTTCTGCACCCGAGGCGGACGCAGGTTGACGCGTTGAACTTCACTTGAGGATCAGATCGATGTGGAGTCGAGGCACAACTGCTAATATTCTGCTCTGTACTGATGTCTGAACACACAGTGCATATGAGGCATTTTGTCTCTGAATGAGATATCTACCAGTCAGAGACACTTGAAGAAAACTCACATGACAGAATTTTTTTCTAAAGTATAGCAAGTGAGACATCTGGTTTATTGTCTGGATTGCTTCAGTTTAAGAGCAATGGACGATGAATTTCAGATAATACTTTTACCATTATAAAAGTGAAATATTGTTTGTTTTTTCAGGTTGGAAAAAAGCAGCACTGAAGGTTTTATCATTTGGTCTCCAGAAATGTTTTTAATTTTGCTTTCTGTTATTTATTTTCCACTTATTTTAAGAACTATTAAGTAATCAACCCATTCCACCAGAATATTTGATAAGATATGAGAAGAAGAAAACAATTCTCACACTGCAAAGGTTACTGTGACTTTGAGTCATTTCTGTCTTTATTTGCTGTCCACTGCAGTATTTACCTCTGACCACTGGAGGGCAGTGAAAGCAAGACCATCCTCTGCTTATACTGTAAATAAAAGACAACCTATGACTGCACTATGTGTGCCAACATTTGGAGGATTTCTTCACTAAAGTACTTCACATTTTTTGTTTTTTCACTGTATATATACTGGACACAGATTTAAAGGCAACACGTGTTTGCTTCCAGTTTTGACAAGTTTAAGTTTAAGATTTAAGACTTTCTTCATGCACTACCTGGATATATTTCATGCAAAAAAACCCAAATCTTGCAAATTTGTTAAAATCCATGTTAACGAGCACTTCTACTTTTCCTAAATAATCCTGCCACCTGACAAGTGTGGCATATCAAGCTGCTGATTAAACAGCAACATTGGCACACAGGTGTGCATTGTGATGGTCACAATAAAAGGCCACTCTGAATGTGAGTTTGATAACACGACACAGTACCACAGATGTCCCAGATTTTGAGAGAGCATTGCAACTGCAGGAATGTCCACCTGAGAAGTCAACATTCATTTCATTACCATACGCCGTTTTCAATGTACCTTCCTTGAATTTGGCAGAACATCAAACCAGCCTCACAATCACAGATCATGTGTAGCCGCACATGCACAGGACCTCCACATCCAGTGTCATCATCTGCAAGATCGTCTGAGAGCAGCCACCCGAACATCTGATGCAAAAATTGGTTTGCAACCGAAAAATATCTGCACAACCATCAGAAACCATCTCAGGGAAGCTCATCTGTATGCTCATTGTCCTCACCAGGGTCTTAAACTGACAGCAGGTCGTCATCATAACCAACTGTGAGTTTAACTGTTAGTTGTTCATTAGAGTCTATTTATTGACTTTGTGTCCAGGCTATCATCCATCATCATCATTATCATTGCTATTTTGTGCTATTTTGTCTATTCTTTATTTTATTCTTTTGTTTAGTTTAGTTTGTTTTACATGTCCAAAATGAAAATCTATCAACTAATGCATTTGTGGAGCTGGTTGGATGTACGGCCAAATTCAAATATTGGAGAAGTCTTATGATGGACCTGCAGTCAGCAGGATCTGTGGCATTGTGTGATCAAACTGCACGTTTTAGTGTCTGAAAGGAAACCTGTGTAGTAATGGCATTGTTTAAATCTCGATAAGCCATATCTGTCAGGTTGATGGATTACTTTGGAAAAGGAGAAGTGCTCACTAACACGGATTTTACCAAATTTGCGACCAAAATGTAAAAGAAATATATCTATTGAGTGCATAAAAATATCTTAGATCATTAACTTTAACCCGTGAAAAATGGAGGCAAAAACAAGTATTGTATTTAAATATTTGTTCAGTATGTTTGTGTACTTTTAGTGTCACGTAAATTTCATAGTTTCAGATCTTAGAGAAATCTTACAACAACTGTTTGCTCTTTTGGAGAATTAGTGTAATGCACCCAGGTTCCTAAATCTGGTGGAAAACCTTCCTGAATGGGTGGAGGCTGATGTTACAGCAAATTAATTTTGATGATTTTGAGATGAGATATTCAACAGTGACATAGGTATAAGTTCAAGTGTCCACATACTTTTGGCCATATAGTGTGTCTTCATTCAGGCTTAGACACTTTTTTTTCAAACCTGTGACACATGCCAATAAAAATTTTCCTTTCCATAAACCTGTGTTGTAAAGGGTTGGTGAAAGCATGATGTTCCATATCCTTATTATAGACGGCACAAAAAGGGAACGCCTTTAAGACAGACATGGCGACTGGGGTTTTGCCAAGGACACATAGCTAGCAGAGTTGTTTCTGTGTGTGTCAGAGTTACGCTGACAACTTGCGGGAAGGTCGGCAACAATACATACCACACTGTGTTTTGTGTGGGTATGGGTTGACGCATGTGCAGGGTCACAGGGTTTGCTTGTCCGACCTCTTGACCTCCATTAGTGACAGCAGAGTCCTTTCTCTGAGCACCTGACCGATAGCTGGCCACCCCGCTAGTGTTTCTGCACGCTGCCCCAAATACCACAGCAGAAGAAGAATGAGTAGGGTATGTGGCATGTGTGAGGGTCACGGCTACACTGGGGGTAAAATGTCTCAGGGACTGTGTTGAATAGGAGTCATCGTTTTGACGGAGGTCAGTTACTGAATGAGGTTCCAATCTGTACTCTTTGTTTCAGGGTGATCTTTTGGAGACTTTGTACCGTATATCGAAAAAACAAATGAGGAAAACTAATATAAAAGTTTTCTTTAAAGGGGAGATGACAAAAGAATGCTGAAAAGTACACAGACAACATTTCAGTCATGAGGCCAAAATTATTTTTTATTTTGTTCTCTTGATTGAAACATTTTCAAATGGAAATTTTGGCTCCTTTTTCTGTTTCCTGTCTTTGCACACAAGACACTTTTGTGAAATATCCTGGAAAACAGTATGTTATCAACTTTCAAGTCAAATGTGACTCTGATCACATTTTCCGTGTGATGTATGTAATGGAAGCGACTTTGCTAACATGCTAAGCTACAGCTGAATGATGGTGGCGGGAGGGTTGAAGGTCTTATGTCATACAAGCAGGGTTGGCTTAAGTCAGGTCACCGCTGGGTTGTTGAGTGGTCATGTGAGAGGTCAGAGGTCAGGTCAGTGTGTCTGTTGTGGTGGTGAGCACTCAGTCATCCAGACAACAGCTGAGGACTGTAACTGCTTCCTCAAGGTCAGCCTGCATTTTTGTGATTGACACACTTCCTCAGGCACAGACAGCTCAGGGTGTTGAACCACGCCTCAGGGTGTTCAAAAGCTAAAAAAATTTAAAAAAAGCAAACCAGTTTGCATTTTATTGAACAAGATATATTTGATTATTATTAATTTTTAAAAAGTAGCCTTTTCTAAGCATGTGTCAAGAAAACATGTAAATCAAGCCTCTCCAAATAACTTCAAAGACGGAGACAAGATGGCACATTTTTTATTCACTGTTGAATGTGTGTTAAGTGTAGGTCTCTTTTTCTATATAGACAAACATTTTGCATTGTCACTCTCAAGCTACTTGGCTATATTTCTCATCATACCATGAATGTATAAGTCCAACATTCACTTTTAGATAAACCCCAGACAAGGACAAACCCCAGGGTTTGTCAATATATAAGCGACATTATTCACATGATATATAATTATTTGAGTCATTAAAATATTTTTTAGCGCAGCTTTCATTTTATTTGCAAATCTTCCCTTATAATACAACCTCTTCTATGAATTCATGCATAAAATAATAGTTAAATCTAAAATATCTGGGCCCTCAAGAGGTAGATGTAGGCTCCAGCAGTCATTGTCCTATTACAGAAATAAATGGCCAACCAGTCAATTACACCCATGCCCGCTTGTCTTGAGATTCACTGCTGTCTGAGTGTTGGCCCAAGTTTGCCCCAACTGGAGCATACTGGTCCAGCTTTTTTGGCATTTTGGGGTTTGGTGGTGGTCCTCTGTCGGGGCGAGGGGATGTTGGAGGCCTCAGGTGGCTGTTGAGGACAAAGTGAGTTGGGGCTGGAGTGCTTATGAGATTGGGCGACTGAGACATCCCCAACTTAGCATCTTTGCCCTCTAGCCTCTTGTCATTTGTGGATTCACCAGATTTAATTATGCTTCCACCATTCATCTTTGCATGAAGAGGTTCTCCATCTGGCATAACAGCAGCAGCATGTTTCTCATCTTTGAGACCGTTCTTTGAGCTCACACTCGGGCTGACTCTTCTGGTTAAAAGAACATCGCTGTCCTCAGTTGTACTTGTCGATGTAAACATACTGCTTTGCTCTCCTTTACTCATCTCCTCCATCCACATCTCTCTCTTCCTTCTCCATCTCACCATTGCCTTCATAGAGCTCATCAGGTCAACAAGACTTAGCAGAATGGACAAGGAGGAGACACCTAGCATGAAGTTGAGCATTAACGTCTTCTCAGTTGGTCTGGAGATGTAGCACTCCACACCATTTGTGCAGGGAGCCTCGTAACACAGAAAGCTCTTAGGAATGGACAAACCAAAAAGAAAAAACTGGCCTGCACCGAAAACCCCCTCTAGAAGGATTCGAAGAATTACAACCAGGAAGTAAGCGCAGTAAAAGCGCGGTACTCCCCATTCTCGAGGGGGGTCATGAAGTAAAGCTTTATGCAAGGACAGTTCTCTTGAGGAGCTTGAATTCTCAAGGTTGAAAGGTGAACCTCCTTGACTCCTGTCACAGTAAGAACCGCCAAAATAGGGATATGACAAAACTTTGTGCATGACGTAGGTTGCAAACAGCACATGGGGGAGACAGAGCAGAATGAGGTGGAAGAGCCAGAGACGAAAGACGGATATGGGAGCAAATACGTCAAAACACACATTAGAGCAGCCTGGCTGGATGGTGTTGCAGATGAATCTTTCCTGTTCGTCATTGAAGAGGGTGAAGCCAGCCAGCAGGAGGACCAGCAGACGTAGTAAAAGCATCAACATCCACCAGGTTTTGCCTGTAATGAAAAAGAGATAATGAAGTAATAATGAGTTTTAGATGAAATTCTGATGAAACTTAAGTGATCTCAGCGGGCACAAATGGATTACTGAAGGGGCCTGCCAGACAAAGGCCTAGGGGCCATAAGGCACATGAAATGTCTACAATCACAGGCAAAGCAATCTAAGAGAGACTTAATGATAACAAAGAGAGAACAACCAAAAACAGACACAGAAAGTTTTCAAAGAGACACAAAATGACTACAAAAAGGGGCAAAACAACAACAACAAAGAAATGCAAAATTACTACCAAGTGACACAGGACAACAAAAAAAGGCCTGAAAGAGACACAAAATAACTACAAAAAGGGGCAGAACAACAACAAACAGACACAGGATGACCAAAAGAAGACACAAAAAGGCATCAAAGAGACATAAAATTACCACAGATTAAGGGCAAAACATCAACAAAGAAAAACAAAATGACTACAAGGGCACATAGAATGACCAAAAGAGATACAAAAAGGCACAAAAGAGACACAATATTACTACAAAAACGGGGAAAACAAAAACAGAGACACAAAGTGACTACAAAGAGACACTGAACAACTTAAGAGACACACAAATGCATGAAATACACACAATATTACTACAAGAGGGGCAAAACAACAACAAAAAGACTCAAAATGACTACAAAGACACACAAATTTACCAAAAAAGAAACAAAAAGATCTCAAAGACACATTTAAAAAAGAAACAAAACAAAAAGGGGCAAAACAACAAAAAAGATGAAAAATGACTACAAAGACACACAGAAGCGACAAATATGGAAAAACAACCCAAAAAAGCACAGACTGACCCCAAAAAGCCACAAAACATTATTACACAAAATGACTACATAAAGTGGCAAAAAACAGACATGAAACAATTACAAAGAGAAACAGAGCACCCACAAAAAAACATAAAAAGGCCTTAAGATAAACAAAATTACTACAGAAATGGGCAAAACTACCAAAAAAGACACAGAAAAACCCCAAAGAAACACAAAATAATCCCAAAAAGGGGCAAAACAACAACCAAAACATACAAATTAACTAAAGACACAAAAATAACTACAAAAACAGGCAAAATGACCAAATAAAGAAACATAAAATCACCAAGAACAACCACAAAAAGCCATCAAAAATACACAAAAAGCACACAATGACCACAAAAGGGGAAAACACAACCAAGAACAGACACAAAAAGCATCTAAGGGACACAAAATTACTACAAAACAGATAAAACAACAACAAAAAAATACAATATGACAACAAAGTGACACAGAGCAACCAAAAAAAAGACACAAAAAGACAAAAAATATCAGTGCTACAAAAACGGCAAAACAATGCAAAAAGACAAAAGGAATGGAAAAAAAATACCACATAGAGACACAAAATAACTACAAAATTGGGCAAAACAGCTGAAAAGAGACACAGAAGTACTTCAACAGAAAAAGAGGCAAAACTTGTCTGTGTTTCCACTCCCGAGGAGAGGTGGTGGGGCCTTATACATGTCCCTGCCTACAGGCCCATTCACTTAAAATCGGCCCATGTCAGAGGGGTATTTGAGTTGCTGCAGCATCCAAGGTTAGGTTAAATCAAAGAAAAAATATGATATGTCTAAAATAATCAAATGTTAAAAACATGATAATGAATGGTAATACTTAAGGTGGTACAATGCCTTTTTTTTAAAAAAAAAAAAATAATGACTATATATTATTTTTATGGACTAAAAAAAATAGCAGTCCCTCAGTATTTGAAACTTGCTGTCATTTCTTTTTTTTCCAGTTAATTTTAGTTGGTCATAATTCCCCAGAGTAATTGGAGGGTTATTCGGATCACCTGTTGTGCAGGGTGTGGAGACTGAGTCCTAATTAAGAATTGAGAGCAGCTTGGTGTATTTCCTCTCTGGGCTAATCAGGGTGTGATGACCCCCTTTCTGCAGGCATAAGAGAGGAGAGGAAACACACACTTGGGGCATTCTGATCCTTCCTCAATCCAACACAGACCTCATGTTAGCAGACATTTTATCAGCCAGAAACTCTGATCTCTGTAGGCCCCTTTGGGACTTTAGTGCTGTCCTTTGCTTTCCTGTTTGAGGGTTTATGCTCTCTAAAATCTAAGTGCTGGGAAACTGACAGAACCCCTTAACACTGGTCACCTGAATCTGGGCAGTTCTTAGTGTTTGCCTGCAAGAGATTGCTTGCCTCACCATCACTCAACACCCGCAGGCTTTATATAGTGATTTTGTTTATTGATGTATTCACTGAGACCCAATATAACCCTGACCCCATATACAAACACATTTGGTTAGTATTGAAGATATATTTGTGTATCACTGAAGAGGCATTTATTTTATTCGTATTAAGGAGGCACATGCCTTTGAGAAGATCCTCACAAAATTTGTTTCCATAAGTGAAGTTATATCTATTATGTGGTGGGGAACTTGTCCTTACGAGTCTTTCCAACCTGCTGAAATCTTGGAAATAAATATTGCCCACACAGTCCAAAAATATTAGTAAAAATGGAAACAGTTAAAGTCCAAAAACCAGAGCGCTGAACTCAAATTTCTGATGTCATAGGGTATAAAGTCTGAGCTGCTCCACAGACAATAATGCATTTAGAAAGATACTACTGATGACACAGAGCTTCCAGGGGAATTTTCTGAGCACGTGGGTACATCATGAGGTGGTTTTCCCAAAATAATGACAAAATTACCCAGAGAAAAATACAAATTGGCACAAATGTCACAATACCCATAAAAGAAAATAATGTCCAAGCAAAAACAATCCCACCAGATGTTACTCAACATACATTGTTCTTAATGCATTCTTTAACCCTTTGAAACCTGGACAAATTGTCTTGATTTCTGTCAAAAGCATGGGAAGAAGGCAATGAACAACTCAGGAGAAAATAATAACTTTGTAAAGTATTTTAAAATAAATTATTAAGTACAATAAATACAGTTTTTCAGGACATTTGGCTTTTTTTGTTTTTTAAATTTTTCTAAATCTACTAACTAATATCTTGCAATTAGCGTAACACTTCTTACAAATTGCTTACTGCCTTTTTTCCTGTTTTCGAAAGAAAAAAAGCCATTTTTTTTTATTAATCATTATTTTTTGTTGAACTTAACAGAACTTAACATTAACTGTTTACTTGGGTAAACAGTTGTGTAATTGGCTTTGCATAGAAAATAAACATTGACGTACGAACAGTTGCTTCCATTCTATCCATGTAAACTACAAAAACAAAAAAAACAAAAAAAAACGTACCCATAAATGAGACAGTGTGACTGATCGTGATGAAGAGTAGATCTCTTGCTCCCATCCTCATTGTTCAGCGCTAACCCATAAGAAAACAAGCCAACACTCTCAAGCAAAGCTCCTTAAAAACAAATCCAAACCAGACAAATGTTTGTGACTTGCTGTCTCCTTCAACGCTGCTCCAGAATAACACTGCTGACCCTTTACAGCTTGACACTAAATACAGACACCTCAAACGTTTTCTTACCGCTGCTCACTGTTGTCTGCAGAGGCCAGGACCTGTGGAGAGAGAGAGAGCTATTCTTACCCAGCTGCCATCAAAGCATTGTTGGGATGTCGAGGTACCAGTCAACCTTACTGGAAGATGACAATCATGCATTGGCGAGCTTGTAATAGACCATCTTGAACTTAAGTCAGCCAGCTGAATGGCACTGAGTCAATTAGGTAATAATAACCCAACAAGACAATGAATTATTATTTTTTTAGCAGACGCTTAAAATCAATGCCAACTTTATTTTAATGCCAGTGCTGTGAAACAAAATACTCCTCAAAAATGGATAAAGCATTTTCTTTTATCAGAATCAACACATAACAACACATAAATATAACTGACTTGTCTGCGTTTTTTAAGTCTTTATACATTATAAAAAGTTAATTTGGAAAATAACTATATTTTCATGTTGTTTTTTGCAGACAAAGGAGAGGGGGGAAATCACAAAAACTTCATCAGTTATTTTCCAGGAGCAAGTCGTTGGGATTTATATATATACAGTGGAAATTCAAAATAATGAATTTGTCAGGAGTTTTAGAGACTCTCAAACTTGTGGCTCTGCAGACGGGGTTTAAATGATTAAATTTACATCATTAGAAAGTGTACCAAAAGTTGATATGATATCCAGTTTCTCCTGTTTTGGTGTGTTCAGCGTAATGATTTCTTTATTGCTTTAAAAGGCAATAAAGTGTATTTTAATGAATGAACACACCTTTAGTGGGTTACTTCTATTTTTGTGTTCTGGACCAATGAAAAGGCCTGGGATGAAAAGTTTGGTTTACTCTGCAATATTTTTAAAAAATTAAATAATTAGTGTCATAACTAAATTGAACCTGGTTGAGTATCAGTCTGCTCCTGCACCGGGACTTGTCACTAAACCAGGCTCTTAGGAACAGCACCGGGCTTTGAAGACAGTTTTCATAGAAGCCAAAAGTAGAATTAAACTTTTTGGGTGCGTCACACGATTGCATGGGGCCCAAAAAGACTTTAAACCATAGACTTGAATTGGGAAAGGGTCATCTGTAAATCAGTGGATACATTTTTTTGAGCATCAGAATTCCCGAAATGACTCGTTTCATTATCCGGATTCTCTGATGTGCTTGTTCTATGTGCCCCATAATGCGGAAGATCTGAGTCATTTTATACCACTCAAATAGAGATTTTTTGCACCACTGAGCAACTCTCACAGGAATGAATGTTTTATCTATTTCTTTTCATACATCCTGCTGTAAATGCAGCTCGAGCGAGTGAGAGACTTCTTATGCTGCTGGAACACCAGAGTACACACAGCGCGTCATGTCTTTGCCCAACAAAGGGAAGTTGTGGTTCCAAAAAAGAAAAGTCAGGAACGAAAACCAAAGCAAACTGAATTTGTTAATAAATAAAATAAAATTTTTAAAAAAGTGCATGAGAGACATGGATGAAGAGAGGTTGGACAGGGGGCCCACAGGGACTGCTTAAGCAAAGAAAGCCGGAATTTGGTGCTACACCCTTGCTTATAAGGTCTTAGGTGTTACAGTCACACCCACAGTAGTGCAGCTTTCCTTGGTCCAGACAACTGGTGAAAAGAAAATGTTTCCTTTCCTAAGCAAGGTCTCTTGTTGAAACCAGATAACTCCAAACTGGGCACTCAGGAACCAAGGAAACAGCTCTGTTCAAAGGTCTGATGCATTTTTAGTCAATAGGTTTTGAAAACATGGTAAAGTTGAAGAAACCACTTAACCCCAAGTAGACTCTATGCATGGGTGTACTGTATTATTACAATCTGTAGGTTAAATGTTCAACGTCAGCAGGGAAATAAAGACACGCGGGTGGCAACTGTTGAGCAAGAAACTTAATGAAACTGAATATTCTTTATTTGCGATATTCCAAATGTGCTGTAGAAGTGCTGTAATGTACTGTTATAGAGCTCCATAAAACTGAATAAATAATAACAAAGCAGTACTGTGAGGTATCCTCACACTGTAGCTTCCACTGCAGAGTGTGCTTGTCAGACCATTAGGCTGTGATTATTCTGTTGGTTTGAGGTTTGACTTTTGGTGCTGAATAAATTTGCGTGGTGCAAAATAACCTTACATCTTTTCCTTATCAGCACAAATCTCAATTCCCACACACAAATTTGGAATTTGGGCAAACTGACTCTTAAATGTACCACAACCTGAAATAAGAGGCTTGTCCAGTGCTAATGATATCCACTGGATGTCAGCAGAGAGCTGTGCTTGCTTAACTCAAAGCTTCTATTGGGCATCTTAAGTTTGAAATGGTCTGGTTTAATAAACTGCTAAAACCCCCTTGACAAAGACATGAAGACATAACCAAAGTTTGATGAATACTAAGCTTACTATCACATTTTGTCAGGCTGTATAAGTTTAAAGGTCCAGTGTGTAGGATTTAGTGGCATCTAGTGGTGAGGAAAAAGAACTAAAACTTCTCCACATACCATGCGTGTAGGACGGGGTCTGCAACCTTAACTATGAAAAGAAAGGCAAAAAGAAGGCGCACAACATATTTCAGCATGATAATGTGGGTAAAGCTGCTTAAATCATCCTAATCAACATTACAAATGGATATAAATAAGCATGCATTAATATGTTCTACCACAAGGTGGCTACTCCACTGTGGGTTATTTATGATTATTTGGTTCTTTAACTGCGTTGGTGTTGGTGATGCATACAGATCTATTCACACAGTATCAAAGTCTCCTTTTTTCAAAAAAAATCTTTTGTTTTGGATTTGGAATCCATAGCTAGTTTAGCAAGAGAGGCTCAAGACCAGCCATTGCTCTTGAAGTTTGGCAAAATTAAGAGAAAAAGGCTCCAAGCCGCAGGTATACAAGGCACATTTCAGATGGTGTATAGGCTAGACATTTTTACAATTGAAGAATGTTAGGATCATTTTAGGCCAACATGGACGATTAATAAAATTTAAAAGTTGAAAAAAAATTTATAAAGATATTCATTTCAGTATTATTTTTAATCCAGATGGAGCTGCTCGTGTGGTTCTGCAGGTTGCCCACCCCTTATGTACCCCACGCAAAAACTATCCTAGAGTCAATGTTTAATTAGTCTGTTCTGGGCTGAAACAGTATGGTGCACTCTGGAAAAGGACCCACTCCATATGTAGATACCAACAGTTGATTCTAAGGTAACGAAAACATAGCAGTTCCTAGTTTGGTTCAGTTGTTATGAATATTATATACCATTTCTGCCAATACATCACCTTAAATCCTAAACAGTGGACCTTTCATTATTTATGCCCCCAAAACAGGAATGTATCTATTGTCACAATGCTCCTTCCATCTGCAATTTGTCACTTGTCATAATTTGTGTTTCAGTCTTTTCAAATGAGGTGCATCACAATAATCAAAAGATTATACAGACTACCTGAGTATCAAGAGGTGCACTAGAAATACTGTAAACCTTGTAATACAAATATTTCCAAAGGAGAAAACTCGCTAACACTTTTATTATTCTACAACTTGTCAAAGGAAATAAATAACCAGTAGAAATTCCAGTGCTACGCTACTGTTTTTTGAAATTCTGCAGGTGCTATGCGTTCAGGCAGCTGCAACTGTTCGTATTAGTTCACATAATCATAATAAAATAAATAATATGCTTCATTATGAAGTTGCAGGGCCATGTCAAAGGCAGGTTATGTCAAATCGTTCAAATTAGGCCAGACACAAGACCAGAGAACTGAACAGAGTGCTGATACATTAAGACAGGTTCACGGTGCCATGTCATTGGAAGATTCTGAGGTCGTCTTGTCCAGGACTTTTTTGGTTGGTCCAAAGCTAGATTTTTCCCTGCAAATAAATCAGCCAGGAACTCCCTACTCTCTGTCACAAACAGAAGAGATGAGGCACTGCGAAGGGATCAGGTTCAGTTAGAAACCGCTCTGGCATTCGCCTCACCTCCCAAAATTTCAGGCGTGAGTTCACTTTCTTGCCTCCAGTTCAACGGTCGGACATCCAGATTTCAGTCAGTGTTCCGTCAAGTTCCACATCCTGGTATCCAAACTCAAGTTTCTGAACTCTGCACAGAACCACGTCGGCCTGTTTCCACTCTTGAGTTTTCTCATCCAGTCTGATGCCAGTGTTCAGTTCATGGCAGATCAATAGTGGTTAGGAGAGGATTGCAGGAACCCATCTGATCCCACATAGATTGTCCGTGCTGGCAGAGCGTTTCCTCGCAGCTCTGCGTACGTCCTTGTACTTGTCATCGCATAGCCTGGAAATGGCCTGAAGAAAAGAAATGGAAAGAGGTTTTAATGAAGGAACAAAACGTGTACTTCTAGTGTATTTATCTGAGATCATTAAAAGAGGTCATGCTCATCAAAGAAATGTACAATTTGCTTTTCAGAATCTTTTTGCAAAAAGCATGCTTCATGATGAATCTTGATTATCTCTAGATCAGTTTAACTATTTGTAGGATTTTGATGTAAATATAGCATTTTTTTTTTTGTGGTTGCACATATATTTTGGTAGAAACCTGTGAAAAAATGGAGAAAAAAAATTTAGTGATTCAGTGAACTCTGTATGTAGCCCCTTTCATATAAAAGTATCAGGGGGGAAAGAAATAAAAAAATAAATTCAAGAATTTAAAAAAAAACTTTTTTTACATTTCCAACATTTCTGAGGATCAATAAAGGTTAGACATGTCAGCCTGCAAAACCATTTACAACTGCAGATGGTTTTTCAACAAAATAATGTTGTTTGGTTTATGCAGTTTGCTGTTGCACATCAGTATCCCTTTTTACACAGAAATCGCACAACATCCCACAATTTTACCTGTTATACAGAATTACCAGGCAGCATAACAGCGCCTTGAACAGGCAGTGTGAAAAGCGCTTGTGATGTTGGGATGCAGCCAGACATTGTAAACATTCAGGGCTCAGCCCAAACCTAGGGGGGTTCAGGGACGTATTACCCTGAGGAGAATATTTTTCCCATTTCACAAGAACTATACACATGATGTTTAAACCACTTAAGATAATGGAATGCCTAAAAATCTGTCCATTATTTGGGAAAAACTATTACTATTTATTATTAAGTTACATAACAGTTAGGGTAGGAACATAGTAGTGCAACAAAACTACATTAATAGAGAACTATAAAGGAATACTATATAAGGGAATATAGAAATATAGTAATATACTGATAAATGTTTATATAGACAGTCACATACAGTATTAAGTAATGTTTACAGTAATAGTAAACAATAAGTAAATATATAAGTACATGATTATTATTTTGCATAACTATTAACAGTAGGATAAAACAGCAGATTAACTGTCCTGCTAACTGAATGCTTTGCTTTTCTTTTATTGTTGTTTTTGTCACTGTTATGTTGTTTAACTGATGCTGTTTTTGTCTGAGGATAGAACTTTGAAAGACAAAGGGGTTTCAGAATGTTGATAACTGTTTGTGTTAATGTATTGATTGATCTGCTCAGTGTTAATGCATTTTTCTTCCTGTAGCACCAAAGTAAGAGATCCTCAGCTTCTACACATAGTGGCTTTAAACTTTATGATTGGCAAATGACTGACTGACAGGAGGAAAAAGAAAGAAAACTAGGAAAGGAAATGGAACAGAAGAGGCCATGTAAAAAGGAAGTGCATCACCTCTAGTTTTTGGGCCTTGTCTCTGCTTAGCGGCTCCAGGGGGAAGCTGAGGTTGTTGGATTCTGAAAGTGACCGCAGGTCAAAGTAATACTTGGCGTAGACGCTGGACGGCACGTTGATGTTGAACTGCAGCAGCTCCAGAAACTGCCGCTCCAGCTCATTCCTGTTTGAGAGTAACAAGCTGGAGGTTCATTCATGAAATCGATACGCACAATATGGAAAATGCATACTAATACAAGTCAGCACCTTTCATTTTTAACCTTATCCAAGAATTAATCTTAATTCTTAAACAAAGTCCTGAATATAAGACCAGTTGTGTTTCTTCATCTTTTGAAACCTGGAGCGACATCACTTTTCTTGATGCCTTTCATAAGTATTTAAACCTTTGAAGTCTGAGCAAATTTGTGTAATTTCTTTTTTTAACATGGATAAAAAGACAAAGAGCAACTTGGTAAGAAATGTTCAACAAATTGCAAGAAATTAGCAGATTTAGAAAATTATTTTTATGAAGTTAGGGGAAAATGTCTAGGGTAAAAGAACTGCTTCAGCACTTTTTCTGAGTTATTTCTTCCTTTTTTAAAACTTTTTTTCTTTGTTTTTTTAACAAATTTTCTGGTAATTTTCTTGTGCTTTTTTACTAATTTCTTGCTGTTTTTTGGTTTATTTCTTCTCCCATTACTCATTGCTTTCTTCCCACGTTTTTGACATAAATAAAGCCAATTTTCAAAGGGTTCAAATAAATAAACTCACATGTCCTCCACGGTGATATCCTTCAGGATCTGGCAGTAGTCAACGTTCCAAACGGCCTGGTCATCCCAGACTTTTGAGGCCAGCAAGATAGCACCCAGGACAATCCTCTTCCAGTTACCAGGACAGATGTCAATCTCTGCGTAGGTCAGGAGCCTCTCCAGGTAGACCTGCGCCACATCGCAGAGAAAGCAACACTTAAAACTGGGCATGAGAGAAAAGCTGAAGAAAACAATTCAAAGAGAGGAAAAAGGACATGTTTTAGGACAAAAAGCTAAAAACAATAATTAAAAGTCTAACAAGTTCTCAATGTGTCTAACTCATTTACGTTCCTTGCTCTGCTCAGCGGTGTCAGGAGGTGTACGTCCTCTCTTTCCTGTATGACATCCTGCATTCATCACTCTCTGAGACCCACAGACGACATTTGGGCTGCACAGTCTCATCACCAATTTACACACATCCCTGGCTTGTCTCAACACATCAGGGTGCACTCTCCCCCGCAGCCCAAACAGAAACTGTGTGTGATTACGTGTGCATGAGGGCACACTTAAACGCAGCCCGCACCTTCATGGAAAAGCTTTTTTTGAGAAATTTGGCAATGTTTTTTTTGTTGTTGTTGTTTTGTCACCACACAGGGTGAACTAAGGGTATGAGTGTTTTATCTTATGGACAGAGGAGAATAAAGAATCTTACCAGTGTAACAATGGCACACTCGGCAGTGAGCTGAGCGGCGCTAAACAACGTTCTGACAAAGCGGTAGATCTGCTTCTGCTCCGGGTCGTGTTGGTCATAGTCAAGCGGCACCTCTGATTTCTGGAAGAAGAGAAAGAGGTGAAGAGAAGAGAGGAAGAAAAGGGTTAAGGAAAAGCAAATGAGGAGATTTACAAGCACAGTAACAACGCTGCCACATTACAAAAAAAATAAATCTGACCCAATTCTAACATATTAAATGAAGACACATTTAACAAATGAGTAAAATAATATAGATATTTGTGCAAAATGTGTTGCATGATAACTGATGATGTCTCACTGAAAGAGGATGGAGCTTCTCATCAAATATGTCCAGCAGCATCCCTCCTTCCATGTCCCTGGCATGACAAATAAACAACAGTTACATTGTGGATCTCATGAAATAATTCAAATTTTAACAATTTAAAAAGTCAGATTTAAAAAAAAAATCTTTTATACACTAAATATGTTCACTGTAGTGGCAAAGGTTTTTAATAGAAACATTTTCTATTGGCTGAAATTCTTGTATTAATAAATAGAGATGAGTATATATAGCTAAATATAGCTAATAAATGCCTTTAATTGCTGTGGTTTCATAGAAGAGTTTGATTTATTAATTTTGTAATAACCCAAGTGTATTGGTTCCTGATGATAAAGCAATAAATTTGAGTATTTAAAAAAAATATATTATATTAATATTTTTTTTATTATATATAAGATTTTTGATCTAAAAAATATAATAAATAAATAAATAAATATACGTATATATATATATATATATATATAATATAAATATATATATATATATATATATATATATATATATACAGCATGTAGATATGTCAACATTTATTTTATTTGGATGTAATAATATCATAATCTTGTTTTTTGTTTTTAATGCAATGAAGACTACATGTCACATCCTGAGCCAGAATGAACATATTTTTCTTTTTCATAAAATGCATGTCTATTTAACCCTTCTCATTTTGTGCAAACAATCCTAATTCTATATTGCAGTTACTGAAACTTAAAGTAAATAAAAGAAAACCTACACAGAATTTTCTTTACTACATTGGAGGATTTGCAATGATTAGACAATTAATAAATTAGTTTATCGAAAGAAAATGAATCGGCAACTATTTTTAAAATCGATTAATCGCCTCTGTCATTTTGAGAGTAGAAATGCCAAACATTTGCAGCTTTTTAAATGTGAGAATTTGCTGCTTTTCTTTGTCATTTATTATTGTAAACTAAGAGTCTTTGAGTTTTGAGCCACTGGTTGTTCTGGGAAATAGTGAAAAGTATTTTTTATGATTTTTTGACATTTAATAGACCAAACAGTTATTGGTGAAAACAATGGACGAATTAGTTGATAATGAAATGATCCTTGGTTGTATCCCTACACATTAGTGTCTGCATTTATGTTGTGACCAGAGAGTACTGTTAAAAATGAGTGAGAATCCCCACCTGTTTTTTATATGGTAGTAAATCGCCAGAGCTACACTGAAGAGAGAAAAAAGAACACATGCGTTAATATGTTTAAATATATCAGATCTATCGATAATAAATAATATATCTTCCTTATTTACGTTAGATGTTATTTAATCCCATTTTTACCATTTGATGGTGTATTTGAGGTTGGGCTGGCTGACTGTGTTGTCGTCCAGGAAAATGGTGGAGCAGGAGCTGTATTTCCGCCTCGACGTTCCATGCTACACACACACACACACACACACACACACACACACACACACACACACACACACACACACACACAGTGAGTGTTATTGGAGTGTACATGTTTTTGTCTGACCCAGATAAAGCATGCCAGGGTGTTGGACACAGGAGGAAGGAGAATCAGCAACATGGGCACTAAGATTGTGACATTTTTTGTTTTGGTATTCTTATTTGCAGCTTCCCCTGTGTGTAGTCCTATCAAAAACACAAAGGCCAGCTGATTTTGAATGACAAAAAATTTAATCGCTGATAAATTTGAGGTGTGACCTAATAATGTTAAAATTTGTGGAGAGAAATAGAAACAACTGCACACTTACATTATTGATGAAGAGGCTTTTTCGTTTATCTCGCACTACAGAAAGAAAAACAGGTTCATTATTAAATTTTATTTCTCCTGCATTGACAGCAACAAAAATGCAAAACCCAGCATTTATCAACCAGCAGCACACACGCAAAAACCAAAACACAGCAAGCAGGTTACATGCTTTACACTGCTTATTGTAAGACAGAACAAAAGCTGTAAGTGTTGAGAGGTCACAGTTAAAAACAACTTAGAAAAGATGGAGCGTCAATAGACAGAAGAAGAAGTGATGTTGCACCACTGGAGGGCGACAAAGTCAAACTCAGGAACACTCACCATTCCTGCAGGGCACCTCTGAAAAAACAGGAACCAAAAAACCTTATTACATCTGCAGCAGAGTCGCTGATTCTGTGACAACAGCAGGATTCTTTTCAAACATGCTGAACTTCAGCCTCCACTGATGACACCCATGTTATACAGCATTAATTTGAGGTCAGGTACAAAATTAGATGCACCACATTCTTACTGAGAGAGCAAAAAGCAAGCATTTTCTGTGAAATTATTAAAAGCAGAGGTCCTAAACCTGGAGGTCAAGGCCCCTAAAGGTGTCACACGATAAATCTGAGGGATCAAAAAAGGGAGAAAGAAGATTTTGCTCTATAATATTCTTATTTTTTTGGGACTTAGGTCACTGTAGTCATGTCATAATAGTTTTTTTTTATTATTATCAACAAATTCCACAGAAAGAGTCAATCCAAACCTAATCAAAACATATGAAAACTTAATCTATGTGTTTTTAGTATCCTTTTTTTTCCAAGAGATGCAGCTTAAAGTGCTTTGTTTTACCAGAAAACGTGTTTGTTTTGTTTTTTTGTTTTTTTAAATCACTGTGGAGCTCATATCAAGCTTTAACTATACAGACAATATTTGCTCGTAGGATTAATTTTCTGCTGGTTTTTGTCTCTTCAGGGGATTTGTTGATAAAAATAAAAAGGCTTAAATAACATCAGCTTTATCCTTTAAAGCCACAAGTAAAAGGGAGGGTGGATCACCAACATGTGACTCTTTTTTTTTGTTTCTCAAAGACAAGACTAAATATTGCAAAAAACAAGCAACAATAATCATTATTTTCCATCTAATAGAAAAAGTAATTCATCTATTTCACACATGTCAAACATCATTTGGCACACACAAATTCTCTGAATGAAGAAGTCCATAAGCTTGTGCAGAAAAAAGAAGATTCAATGACAAATATGCAGGCATACAGAATCTAATATCTGTATGATATAACTGATTATATTAACAGGGAAATACATTTATCAGATGAGGTGTTCATCTGCTTCAGTATCACAAAACTAGTGCAGTCTGTTTGTTCCCGAGGCCTCTAAGAAAAATGATGATGCTGTGGTGTTTATGGGTTTAAAAACATGTTAATATTTCCTTTGTTACAGTTTGACTGAAGCCCCCTCAGATGCTGGAGCTCTCAGTCAGATGCCTCCGGGCAACGGCATACATTATCAGACATCAGCTAGCCACAGACACTGCACTGGGATCAGTGCGCCTACTTACTCAGTATTTCTCCATGAAAAATCTTTTTTTCCAGAGCCTCAGAGTCTTGAATGTATTTCATGATCATGATTAGTGTGTTCTGTGAGGCACATGCACGTCAAACATAGCCAAATTTGTCTTCTTACTCGGACAGATTAACTGACTTCCCATGCAGTTTGTATTAAAAGGACAATTTTTAATTAATATGAAACGGAGCTGCTCACCATCGTTTTGGGATTTGCTGAGGAATATAGTGCTGGCCCGCGGATGGTCCGATGGATTGTATTCCATATTCAACTCTGTCAAAACACAAAGCACACACGTCACTGTGTGAAATCACAACAGTGATCAGAGACACACTGCTGCAGTCATCTTCAATGATCCATCAATGCAAGAACAGCAACATATATTATTTCCTATTAGAAGGCAGTAATGTATAATTTTTCTGCCCTATTTTCACAACAAATGACTTTGTTAAGACAGGAAGTGGAGAGGGTTTACTATGGTCAAGTTTTCAAAATATATTTTCTTCCATAAAATTTAGAAAGATAACCAATGTCCCAATGTCCTTACTTAGATTTTAAGTTCAAGTTATTCGTTGTCATATGCACAACAATTTGTCGTTGGCAATGAAATCCTTCACGCTCAAACAATATGCGCAAAAAAAATTAAGAAGACATGCAAGTAAAAATGATAATCTAAGACATACACATAGTGCAGATGTTAAAGCATAACCTAAGAACAAACATATAAAAAATTTAATTTTTGAACAAGTACCTGAAAAATTTAAAATGTCATTGCAATGCAAAGTAAGGTTCTGCTGCGTGGACTTTTGTTCCATATATTTCCCTTTGCGAGGCTATATGCTTATTTTTTTTCTGCTGCACCCACAAACACATCCAGGCATGATTCATGTGTCCATCCAAAGCTGATGAGCCCTGCATCACGGCCTGAGGGCATGAGTCGCGGACACGTCTGTCTGTGCACATAAAGCACAAATAGAGCACTCAAAACATGGCCCCTCGTCATGCAGGTCAAAATACTTTGTTGCCTTGTTTCCTTGTAGATACCATTTTCTTCAGGCAGCAGTTGGTATGAACTGAAAAGCTGCTTTTCTCCTCTTTGTCACAGCTAGCACTCATGTGAAACAAAATAAGCTGCAGTGTTCAGGAAATCGATGCACTTTAATTACACAAGGACAGTTTCTCCCCTGAGATCTAGCCTTACAATTTTGCACTCATAGTCTGAACTCTGCATTTTGAAGACTGAAATTCAGGATGGCTCTCCATTAACATCTTTTTGTGAAATCATCATTAAAAAATGTGCGGCATGCAATCTGCACTGCCAAAATGTTCTGACTCCTACGATGTGACTATATAACAGATCCAGATTAAGATACGGGCTACTTGATCACAATGCAGGCCTTGGAGGAAAGCACGGCCAATCATCTGTCTTAAAGACAGCAGCTGCTTTGAGACAACTGACTGTGAGACTGTGGGAATTAAAATAACATCACTGCTGTCAGGCGACAGAAGTGTGCTAACAAACAGAGTTCTCTTTCTAACCAGCAGTTCACCCTGCAGGCTGCATCCAGCTGAATCTCTCCATGGCTCTGCATAGCAACATGTTTCATGACCTTTAGGGCTCACAACACTTCAAAACTACTTGGCTGCTAACTCATTAACTATAAAAAGAAACCAAAAACACTCAAAATGACAACAAAGAGACACAAAATAACAGCAAAAAGAGGCCAAACAACCAAAAAAGTATCACAATAACTACAAAAGGGAGAAAACATACACAAGAAGACAACGACAGGCACACAAAAAAAACTTCAAAAATAGGGCAAAACAACCAAAAAGAGACACAAAACAACTAAAAGAAACATATTAACTACAAGACACAGACACACAAAAAACAAACAAAATTACCTCAAATATACACAAAACTACTTGAAAGAGACATAAAATTACTACAATAAGGGGCAACACAACTTAAAAAAGATGCAAAACGACTCAATGAATGAAGAGGGAAATCATGACAGAGTTTATGTGAGTTTCCAGGCCTGTGTAGGAGAGGTGACGGTGGCTTTAACATGTCTGTGCCCAACGACTCAATAAAAGAGCAATATGAGAGATTTTGATGTGCAAACTATTTGTATGTATTTGCAAATCTCATCCCAAAGCAGCTAACCCTGTGCTGGACAGCTGGTCAGCACCTGAACACAGTCAACTCTGTCAACACCACCAGGCTGAATGCACTGAGCCTGGATTAGACTTGCCACAGTTCAGCACCTTATGCAACAGTAATCAGGACTGTCGCTGCATGCGGCCAATTTCAACACGTTAATGAATTAGAGCTGAGCTGGTATTTAGTGTGTTTGTGGGAAAATATAAAGGATTTCAGATTTAAACTACACAAAAATCCTACCTATGGAAACTTAGGAAGGCTAAACTCCCGAGCAAGATCTTGGTTAACTTCTACAGAGGAGCAATAGATAGCATACTGACTGGAAACATCACGAACTGGCATGTTTCGTGAACGGCCCAGGACAGGAAGGCTCTACAGTAGGTGATTAAAACTGACCAGAACATCACTGCTTCCCATCTACAGAGCCTCAGTGACCTCGCTGAAGTAAGGTGTCTGCACAGAGCCCAAAAGATACTGAAAGACAGCAGCCACCCCAGCCACAGTCTGTTCACCCTGCTGCCATCTGGAAAAAGATACAGAAGTATCCGCTGCAGAACCACCAGACGACAGAGCAGCTTCTTCCCCCAGGCTGAGTCTCACACTCAACGCCTCCTTCGACACCAAAAAGATGTAGCAGGATTTAGGGTCAACTTTAATTTAATTTCTTCTTAAACCAGGTTTAAGAAAAATGGCAAAATAAATCTACCCTGTACCTTGTACCTTATGTGCAGATCATGTTTTTTCCCAACGGATGAACAAACACTTCCTGTCACCGTGCAGTCTTTCTGACAAGTGCCACTGATGTGTCAAATACATGACGCATGTGTCAAACAAGAGTCAAGAGCTGCCAGTTACACAGAGCTGACTTCGCTTTTCACTTCACTCTACAGTAGAAGATATCTCTGAGGCCTGTCTTTTTGGAAAATAAATAAGAAGCCAAAGCCAGGCACTTAAAATCTGCTAAATTCTCACAACGGACTAGTCAATATTGTCAATATGCAAATCTAAGGCCGGATAGTGGAATTCCCAGAGTGCAAAGCAGCTGGTGTCGAGTTGTTGATATGTGATATTGAGCACCTCAAGTAACTTTAACGAAGACTCGCAGTCGGCATCTGCACAGTGAAACTGGAGAAGCTCGGCTAACCTGTCAGCTGGCAGGCCTACCTGTCTGCCTTACTGCTCTTACATAATGAATTAACAACAGGCGCACCCTGCTCTAAATAGCCCAAACCATAATTGCACTATACTGTTTCTAATGTTGTATTTACTGATCTATTTTTTAAAAATGTTCTCGTACGTTTTTTAGTTAGGCAGCACAGGGGGCTGCTGATGCACCAGTGTTAGATTTTGCAGTATGTGGTTTGTATTTTGTTTCTGCTTCTTTCAAGCATCTTGCTGCGTCAGTGTCTCTGTCCTTTAATGTGGAGGTCTCAGCAACACGGGGCTGCTATCGGTTACCACGTTCAGTTTGTTGTGAGGATGCATCAATTCCATCCATTTCCCCCAGTTCTTTACTTTAGGTCTGACCATCAAAGGTTTTACTAGATTTTTAGATCATGACGATGAAACTGTCCGTTTCTGAAAGTCTGTAAAGAACAGGTATAAATTTTCTTTCAGTGGCTCAAAGGGTCAGATGGATTAGGGGCCTCAAGGCCTTAAAAATTCCTCAAGATCCCTACAATGCCTAGGTCCCATACACATGCTGCACTTTTTGCATACTCAAATCCATTGCTTTTCAGTGAAACATGAACGGTGCACTCAAAAGCAAGAGCAAGAGCAACACTGTCCAAGTGTCCCAAGCACCCTGAGATAAACAAAGTTCAACCTTTGAAACTCAGCAACACACTGCATGTCACGTGACTGGAAACAACCAACTGCAGCTGGTATATAGCTTCTATTTCTTACGTAAACAGCAGTCTATGATTGAATATAGAGAAGAAGTTGATCATTGTAGTGCAGGGCTACATGGAGCTTTTGGAACATTTTAGGCCTAAAAACTCACTTGAAAACCAACACTTGGAGGACAGCACAACCTGTCTATAAGCATGAAAGATGCCAAAAAGTGGGCACAAAAGTAGCACCCAGCACCCAACTAGGAGGTTATAAAAGTGGTATATGTCCTGGCCTTGTATCTGTCATCTTAAACTTAAAGCAATGTTTTTGATTTTGATATTGTAAACTGAGTTCCATTAGCACAGACGGAGCCCTCTAGGGGCCCTGGTGCTCCTACGCCAAAGGGTGTAGGATGTCTGACAGCGGGAATCCACCTTCCTTCCCCACATATTCGAGTAGGCACATCCTGATTGGCCGATTACATTTATGATTTCCTCTGTGTGTAAATGCGTGCTCGTGGTTAGATGAGTATTACCCAAAGAGTCCAGTAGAGGGCTCCACCTGTGCTACTAGAACTAGGGTTACAATATCGTAACCTTCGTTTTCAGACAAACCAAAGCTACATGCAGACATCAAAAATGGTAAAGAGGCTTAGTCATTGGCTAGCTGGTGAAGAAAATGGACCTTCTAGCATTTAAAAGTTTTTTCCACGTTTTTCTGAGGAAAACAAAAAGAAGAATGAATGTTTAATTTAATATAATTGGGTGGACTGAAACAAAGTGTTTGTTCTGTCCATGTGTAAGAAGGCAACAGTAAGAAAACATATTAGCCATAACATGTGGATAAGTTTGGTTTCTGCTACCCTTACTATTGATTTCCTCTACTGTGTCTTGTATTGAACCTCTGTGTTGGCTTGTTAGCCCAGTTGTCTCCGTGCTAGCCCATGTTTCTAGGTAATATAGCCTTTATAGTCACAAATCACGCCAAACATTTTTGCTGCAAGATGTTTTTTAATAATAACGTTAATGTTTTTTTAAATATATATTGCAATGATTAGACCAAAATTATCTCTGCCTCAGGAGCAGCTCTGCCTCTGAAAACTCTTTGAGTTACATCTACAATGTGCTGCGACATGAACGTGACCCTGGTGTTATTATTGGAGTCTGTGGTAGCATGAACCCTGATACGCTCCCATGCAGTCAATGAACATGTTGAATGTTCAGTCATGCTTATTAATCTTAGCTGGTTTCATTTTACAGAGCAGTTTGGATTACTCTGAAACGTGCTACACGTGGATGTGTGTAATGCTGTTGCAGGGATTGACTTAATGTTTTCCTGATTAGTTACAGAGCGACCAGTTAAAAATTCTAGAGGTCTGGTTAGAAGGCAGTTGTTGTTGTTGTTGTGCAGGATTCAGGCAGTTTATGTTTTCTATATGGCAGTGTGAATACATTTAAGTCAAAATTAGGTGGATGGTTAAGCACCACGCCTAGCATTGCACATTATTATGTCAGCCATTAAAAACAACACGAGGATGTTATCCTAGCCCCCCTTATAGGCTGCTGTTTCAACAAACACACACACACACACACACACACACACACACACACACACACACACACACACACACACACACACACACACACACACACACACACACACACACTGACCAGAGGCCTTGAGTAGTGAAGGGCCCAGCTTAAAAAAACACAACTGACCTGAACACACATGGCCCCATATTCCTGGGAGAGAGTGGGAGAGTTTCCTGGGAAAGCATGGATCACATACAAGTCCCCTAATACCATTACCATATTAAATTACTGCATTACTATTATTACATCACCTTTACTAGATCTTAAAGTAATGATACTGTAATACAAAATTGCAACAATGTGTATCCTGGAGCTGAAAAATACATAATAAAGAAGCTGCTTTATTGTAAATTTAATCTAAAGCAGATGTGCACAATATATTTCAGGCCAATACATTATCACCGAATAATGGAACGTTTCTAATATTATGTATTACTCTGATCATAAAATTCATGCCGATAAATAGGGCTGATAATACAAAGCCAGGCTACTTTCTTTAAATTAACAGCAGTATCTTTATACCCTGATACTGTAGGTGGCGGTACATCTTTACAGTTGGGATTGTGAGCCGTCAATACAGAAGAAAAATTACAGAAAAGAACAACAAGCGTAGCATGCTGGCTAGAGTGTCTAAAATGTGTCGCTGGTGTGGATGTCTTTAATAGCTCCAGAGGAAGACAACACAATTACGCGGAAGGTTTGATCGCCAATTGCCAGACTCCCCGGCAAACTGTTAGACAAAGCATTGAAGAAGCATCTCCAGAGCATTAGCTCAAGCTAACACAACAGCAGAAGCTCCAATCCAACACTGAGCCTTTACACGGCCCCAACAAACATGCACCAAAAAGGCTCAATGGTCATTAAACCAATTATTATCCCTTACGTGACACTAGCCATGTGATACTACAGTTGGCCCTTAATTTCAGTCTGGACAGAAGACAGAATCTGTTGATTCCTATGAAAGTGAAAAAAAGGGGGGGGGTTTCGCTGTATGAAATTACCTAGATAATCAGCGTTGCTTTTGCATCATTGGGTCCATAGAGCAAGCAAATTAGAAACTTCCGGGCTACTTCTGGTTTAGCACTTCACTTACTTAATGTTAAAAAAAATATTTATTCTTCAGGGGTTATGATGCTCAAACATTGATTTACAGATGTCTCTGTCCAATGTTAGTCGATGGGAAAAAGTCTTTTTGGGTTCAACGGCATCATGTGACATAGTCTGGAGTTGTAATTCCATAGTGTGGCCACTATGAAAATTGGCTTCAAAGTCCGGTATACTTTCTGGGGGTTGGACTCATATTCAGCAGCATCAGTCTAAAAATGATTTTGCTTTTGATGGGTTTTTGTAACCAGAACTCTCCTGTAACATCGAGTCCTTACTGATGTAAATCAGACTGTCTTTTAAGTGTTTTCTGCCTCAACAGCTCAAAGCCATCGTGCCTTTGTGAAGTGATAATTAGTGAGATGAGATGGTCTTGGTGTGAATTGGAGAGTAAATTATGTCTCATTAATAGTCAAAAAATCAAACAAGGACCCTCTCCTGTTAATATTCTGACCCTGAAAGAAATAATCATTCACCCACAAAGGGAGAGGAATGAAATACATCTGCTGTATATATTCTGGTTTCTGGTCATCGATTTTGGATGTTTTTTCCACAATATTCCCACCTCTAATCTTTAATAGAGCTGTTTCCTCTGTGCCAACGTGGTGAGACACATGGTTAGTCAGCTGCCCCTGCAAGATAAATGGCTGCTGCTCTTTGATCAGTATTGGGGCTTGACGTGGCTTCTGCAGTGGAAAGAATGGGATTTATTGTGCTCCTCTTGTCAAAATTCTACCTTACTTTAATCCCACTGGACCAAAATGTCAGATTGCGATTACAGCCAGGAAACCACACAACTGGAAACAGGTTTTAGGTTTTACAAGTTAATTTGAAGCCAGTTTTGAAAGGAGAAAGGAGGAACCTGATCTGGGATTGAAGAATCTTTGTTTTCGTGCACTTTCTTGTTAGTACTAAAATACTGTACATTTTTTCATTTGTTTCCACACTTCCACACATTGTGTACCCCAATTCCTCTTGCTGTGAGGGATAACTGCGTAGGAGCAAACATGTTGTTTGTTGTGCCGGCTCTGAGCAGATGATGAGCAGCTGATTTTTTTTTTTTTTTTTTTAAGGACAGAGGTCGGGTTGGGTTACAGCAAGAATGATACACTGAATAAAAATGTCTTGCGAGTGTTTGTTTATTTACATTTTAAGAATGAGAATGGGTTTTGCTTTTTATGACAATTGATCCGAGTTCCACAGTTCAGCTCATCACCTCTCATGGACGGTTTTGAGATATTCGTCTTCATTGGAGCATAATTCCCCTGCACTCTGATTGCAGTGCAGTACTAACCTCTCCTGTCATTTAAAACCATGCTATTCCTCCACTGCCATCCACTACTCCTGTGTGTTTTCAGCCCTAACCCATCACCTGAACAGTCACCTGTCTACCCACCTGCTCCCAATTAGACTTCAGTGCAAGTATATATTCTCCCCCGGCCAACATTCACTCCTTTGCCAGTTTTTCAGCAGCTGCTTTCGAGTCTTTGGCCTGTCCAGTTTAAATATCTGCTTGCCTTTGTCCCTTTAAAATTTGATTGCAAATTCTGCCTAAAACTTATTTTGACTGTTAGCCTGCAGACCAGTGGACCAAAGTGGATAGAGCGGCGCCCCATTTACAGAGGCTGTGTCCTCACCACAGCAGCCGCAGGTTCGATTCTAGCCTTGACCCTTTGCTGCATGTTGCCCCCTCTCTGTCTCTCCCCCTTTCACTGTTAAACTGTCCTGTTAAGAAGATACCAGTCTTCACTGTGTCTCTGGACTACAGAAATTTAAAGGCCTGTGTGAAACGATGATAATGTGAGGGATACGGTGTGAAAGGTAAAGACGAGATAAGTTGCTATCACATGAGATGTCAGCTACACAAAGACTATTGAGGACAAAATGTCTTTAGATTCATATGACCGTTAACCTTGTATGTGCCTTAGTTGTTAGTTAATTATTGACAGTTTCCTTTGTAAATATTTCCTATTTCGCATGCCCTTTCTGCCTTTTCTATTTATTATTTATTTATTTATTATTATATATTATTTTTTTTACACTTGTCAGATGTATTTCACTGGCTGCACTGTTGGTCTTAGAGGAATGCAGTTTCAATCCTCTGTATGTGCTGTACATATGGCAGAATTTGACTTAGACTTTTGATTTCAAACTGAGGCATTTTAAAGAGTATTAGCAACAACCAAGGCTGTGAGAAAACAAGAAAATGAGAACACAGAGGTGGATAAGTTACATTTCCTATGTTTGCCGCACAGCCCTACTACTCTTGATCTATTAGGCAACGATCAGTGATAGGCTCTGTGATTGTAGATATCACACTATTACTAAAGACTATTACACTATTACTATTACTTAAGTGCACTCAACCCAAATAAAAAGGGGAGTAAACAAAGACTTAAGTTCAACTAGAATCACTGCCTCATGGTCGAATGCTTCCCTAAACCACTCAAACTGCAGTCACAGTTTTAATTTGCCTCATGCACATCTTTTCCCAGCAGCACGGGCGATCTATACAATCAGCACAGTTTTAAAAATGGGCAGCCAAGAGTAGTGTCACCATTCTTGAGATATAACATTCACCAGAATTGTGGTATTTGCAAGTTAAAGTGCAAACATTTTTATGACAAACAAAAACATTGAAATTTAAAATGTTATTGACTCTCAATCCAGTCCAAATTAGAGAGTAACTATCATTACACAAAGTTCAGCAAACCTGCCAGACTTTGCCTTAAAGCATTGTGGACCAGCCAGTATCCTTCCACTGTACCTAAATATAAGAGCATCAGCTGATGCATGATGCCTCACAGAGACTACAGTCATCTTAAGAGACACAGAGGGCTTTGTCAAAGACAGGCAGATCATATGACAGCTTTGTCTCCTTCCCTCCATCCATCTTCCACCTCCAGGGTGGGTTAGTCAGTTGCGTTGGTGTCTGTCTATAAACTCCAGAATTTCTCCTCTACTAACAGACTGTATGAATCAATGTAAGCGCAAGTATGCTTTACCATTCATCATGATATCATAATTATGTTTATACTGTAGTTTCAAAACAACAAAGGACTCATTTAAGCAAACAAAGCCCAATTTATCGACCATATAATTGAAGGTAAAAGACGACACGTTGTTGTGTTCATGGATGGATTACTAAACATGCCTACCGGCACAGGCACGGGGGTTAAAAGTGTCGTCTGCAAAATGTCACAAAATTTTCAACAGGAAGAGATTCATAATTATAACACAATCGATCATTAACCAGCCATGACTGCGTATCTTAAAGAGATTGTTTAACTTTTGTTATAAGAATCAACACAATCCTCATCTCACAAAAGAAAAGAGAATTTATTTGAATGTGCACATTTAGATAAAAAACAAATCACATAAAATGTGTTTTCTAATATTTTGGAAGGATTTTTTCAGTCAAAGGTAAAACAAGAAAGATATGATGGCTTATAGTGTGATTTTCCCACCACATTAACATGGCAAAATTCCAACGCCGTCACTGATGTCATCACCTTTTCCTTCTTTTACAGTGTCCTTGTCTTTACCGAGGCACTCAGCTACAGACCGCTACAAGGGTGTTGCAACAAAATCTCTGTCAACACCAACTGCATCCCTTACTAAAAATATGAGAGCCATGCAAAACAGCAAAAACCTTAATTCTCCCAGACTAAGCTCTTTTCTGAAACTCTATCCAGCGGTTTACCTCTGGAAATGCTTCGAGGCCCCAGGCCATTGAAATGATGGCGTTATGTAGTGAAGTGATTATCTGTTCTTAAAAACAGAGAGTGCCAGGAGGTCATTTTAGGATTCAAATAGTGACATAATAGCCCACACTGAAGAGACAACTGCCTGCTATGAAGGCGTGATGGGAAAACATCTGTCGAGATCCAGTACAGTGATGCTCTACTCAAACTATGGGAGGATATTGCAGGAATAGTTGTCCTTCCATTAATGATACATTCCTTTACGGATGCATACTTCCATATCAAGTACCAAAACCTTTGAAATGCACCTTTCTGATGACATTTCGAGGCAAGGAAAACTCATTCTACAATCTTTCCAGGTTTCCCATGACTCCTTGAACTCTTTAATCCTTTTTATGTGTGACAGTTTGTCCAAACAAGAAATGATAATTCCCCACTAAGCAGCTTGTAAGACTCTGATCAAACCCGCAGCATTTACACTGAACATCCTCACACAACCTTTTTGCGTCAGCACATAGTTTTCAAATTCCAGTCATTTTATCCTGGTTTTTCACATCCCTGCAAACTGTGACTTGTTTTTGTTCATTACAGGTGCATTTTGTGCTTTTATTAGAGCAGGATGATCATTAGAATAAGCTAATCATGACACAAACAGAACAACTTTTGGCTTATGAAGGAGTCTTTCTTTTCTTATGTCATGAATTCTGAGAAAAGTGAAAATTTGGGAAAATACCAGTCTTTCAAAGTTACTGTGTCAAAAGCTCTATGGTCTTTTTAGGGGTTGTGGTTGTTAGTATTCTTGAATGGGATTGCATTTTTCATTATTTAATTATATTTATTAAAATCAGCAATTAATTGCATTGATGTAGGACCTACTGCATGCTTCAAACCAACTTCTCTGTGGTTGCCACAAAATGACATAAATGCATAAGACCCATTTCAGGTATGTGCTCAAAATCTAATTTTACTGAATCACAGTGCACTTCAACTTCACTTTACAAACTTTTTAATGCACAAAAGGCCAGCCCACTCAATTAGGAGCAGATGATGTAAAGCAACGCCTCACTCTCTGAATTGAGGCGTTAATTCTTGGCAATCACGTGTCCCTTGTGGCTTCTCCTATCTGCTCTGACACAGGCTCACAGCTGCCTCTCTGGGTTTTCCTTTGGGGGGTTGTAGACTTTTTCTGATGGTGCAGATCCTAATGAAGCCCACTAATCTCCATCATACTGTCTGTGAACTCATAATAGAGCCAACACATTAGACACGCTCCGGTTTCAATCATCGCACCACCGAGACAGACGGCCTCTCAGCACGAGTCGTCTTTATCCCCTTCAAGAAGCGTTGGTCGACTGCCAATCATCTGTCTTTGCAACTTCTTCATGTCACTTTTTCTGCTCTGGTAGGAGAGCATCTGGCTTCACACTCCAGCAGTATATGCATCCCAATAAAGTAATGATCCAAAACATTTATTGGACAAAAAAAATTCCACTCTGCTACAGTATGTTGCCAGCGATACAAAACCAGCCCTGCCAGGGATACTGGAGCCGAAATAACAATATATACAGTCATCATAATGCAGAGCACTCCAGTTAATGGCAATCATAAATGGCATTCAGTGTGTAAATGGCATACGCTCCGCAACTTTACAAGAGGAAAGGACATCACTAATCAATAAAAGTAGGTATTCCACAGTGCTGACGGTGCACTTAAAGGAATCCACCCAGTTTGGCACAAGATAGTTAAGAATGAAAGGCTTCCTACAGCAAAGTGCACCAACTATCGTGACTCCTGATAGACTTCATTCATGTGTGAATTAAGGGCAACAAGAAAGTGTCCCACCCTGATGCAATTACTGAACACCCACAAAACATAATTGGAAGAAAGTATTACTGCCTTTAAGAGGCTATAAGCTAGCCTTGCACAAAGCTAGTGGTATCGTGTGAAACTAGAAAACCTAAGTACTAACCATTTTGGCTTAATTTGTTGGGAAGGGGGCTAAATAATGTTTCAAATTTAGGCCAAATTTTGGCAAGGGAAAAAGTTGCATGGCAATTCTCAAAGGGGATCCCATGACCTCTCGCCTCAAGATATCTGAATTAAAATGCATATCATGGATACCAATAAATCTGGCCTAAATTGAGAAAGCTTGTTTCTGGTCAATGTTTTGCTCCTTATAATGAATGTACACCGTTAATCTGTATAAGCTGTATGTTTGTCTTTTTAACCTTAACCTGAGAAAACTTCCTGATGTATTCCAAAAGCATGTTTGGAGGTTTTAAAGTAGGACGGGTTTGAAAATTTCTCAAGCTTGATTTATTGTCATTTTTCTGATGTCGACCTCGGTTACTTTCCTTGTTGCAACACCATGAATGCCTTCAAGGATAGACTGTTCGAAAGTGTTCCCATCATTCTCGTTTGTACAAAGTTGTTGCAAATAGATCAGGGATGGAGCGGCATGCAAAAGTCTTTTCACACACACTTCAATTGTTGATATTCAGAAAAGGTAGAAACACTTTTGCCTTAATATGTGGTCAGACAATACATTGTACAACTTTGTTCATTTCAAGCATAAGAGTAAATATCCGCAGCAAATATGGTCAGTTTGAATAGAGAATGGTGCAGACTAGTTGATGTTGATCATCAGCTGACTGACTGATAGTTTGGGTTTTTTATGATTAAATACAGTATATAAGAGAATAAGCAAGTGCCTGCACGCTATTCCATGTCACCAAAAATGTGTGCAGGTGTTTTTCTTTATCAAACAAATATGATGTGTATATAATTACTCTCCTTCTACATAACGCTGTCATGACATAAAACAGGCACTAATATTGGGATTATTTTGTAGCAACAAAAGCAGAATAAATAGACCAGATGTTTCACATTTCTCTTTCTTTTTTCTCTATTTTCTCTCTCTATTTCTCTCTATTTATACGTCAGTCAGCTCAGCTCTATTTATATACCAGCCTTTCTTAAGACCGGGATGGCATTTCACTGATTAACAGATCTTAAAGAGATAGTTTGTTTTTGTTTTTAGAGTGGAACTGTATAAGGTACTTATCTGTAGTAAATGTATTACCTACATTAATTCAGGATCAACAAAGTCACACAATAACACAAACAAACACCGATTGAGGCAGCAGGAGACCAGCAACTCCCATGTTCTGCAATGTAAAATGACTGTTTTGTCAAAGGAGTCTGGTTTCTTCAAAGACAGCAGATGGATATAAGCAATAGGGGTGCAGTGATAGAATGGTATGAAAGCTGATGATTATCATACCGTGTACATTTGCTTATCTACGATATTGAAGGGAAAAATGCAACTGTATGGAGAAACTCCCCTTTATTTTAGTTATTTTCAAAATAGAGACATATTACAAATATTTCCATTAAAATGGTTTCAAGTCTGAATGATAGTGATAAAACATCCGTTCAACCAAAACTAATCCTTCTATTTTCACTCCTTCAAGGGTCATTCTGAATGATAATACCAACACCCACTTAAACTGATATTTTCTATAATTTTTAAGGTCTATCTACTGTAGGTAATACACTGACAATTAGGGGTTGGCCAATATTGTTTTTTCAGGGAAAATACCAATACCGATTATTAGCAGTTAAAAAGACAGATAATCAAGATTTGGGAATCAATATGCATTTACAATAAAAACTCAAATCTTAAATCTGCCAATATGTAGAAGTTGGAATCTAACAAACTCCAACACAAAACTCTTTTTAAATGCAGCAGTTAGCAAATGTTTCATCAAAACTGAAACTTTCAACATCAAGTTTCCAGCATTTATTTTTCTTATAAAGTGAAAATTAAAATATAAATAAATAAATAAATAAAAGTAGCATCCTGGGGGGTTACAAGGTAAAAGCTGCCCTTACTGACACTTTTCTTTGTACTTTTTAATTAATTAATTTTATTGTCGATCATTTAAATAATACACTTATACAGATAATCCACAAAACACACACACACACACACACACACACACACATATTCGGCCAGGCCAACAATATGTCGACCCCTACTGACAAAATACAACCCCACTTCAAAAATCCAAACTATCCCTTTAACAAAAATGGATACTTCATCGGACACCTTAGAGCCACACATTTTAGGTTACCATAAGTGACCATCTAGTGTTATTAGCCACCTATATCCTCAAGATATCAGATTTATGACCAAATGAGTGGATATGTTGATACAGTTACAAAATACAACATGTATTACTGGCCTTATATATAAGCAGACTTTTTGATGATGTATTATGCAAAAAAAAGTTTCAAATCATGCTTGTCTGTGAAAGAGTCTGTACAATTTCTGGGGTGAGAAAAGGGGTCTTATACAGTTTCTGAGAAAATCCATTTATATTTAATGGTCGGCTGCTGACTGAATATAAGCAACCCATTTAGTAGACATTTTCCAGTGTGAATGGGTCAATTGTAATGCATATTAGCATGTGTCAATGGAGGGGGCTGCGCTCCATAGTTGCAGTTTCTTTCATGCACAGGCTGAAAACAAAGAACAGCACAAAGGAGTCTGCCCTCATGAACAGGATGTTGTCTGCAGCTCCATATCGCTCTGGAAGGATACATGGGAGTGAAAACGCACACATGACTCTTCCATGTGCCGGGCCGTACTGATGACTGATACATTTCTGCCAGTCGCCCACTATTAAGATGAGTGTGAACACATGCTGTTGCGGATATTTCTCCAGGATATGACAAAGGTTACAGATGTAACAGAAATCACAGAGGAGGTCAAGAGTGATCATCCAAGATTTTAAAAAAATGGTAACATCTTATTTTGAAGGCTACTGTGGCCCCATTAGGAATTACAAATACATACGGCCCCGTATACATAGTGTAACAAGAAAATAATATGCTGATAATATTTCTGTAATATTCCCATTGAGTTTAACATCATATTAAATAATTAATTTAAATTGAAGTTTTCTGTTTTATTCTTTTATGTTACTGTAATTATTTCACAAATCCTTGAATTATGAGATTTGGTTCTTCATTTCTTGTTTTGGTGAGCTGAGGACAATGTTTACAATAGAGTTGTATTTCATTATGTTTTTACTTACAATATATGCCATTTTTGAAACCAGACAGCATCAATCAATATGACATTTCTGTGGTGTTAAGAAGCCTAGCTCTCTCTTGAATGCAATATTTGGATAATGTCCAACTGCAACTGCTTATGATAAATATTATGAAAGAGATGGGAGGAAAAATCGATGCAAAATTGTATTGCGATATTTTGCGTTTCAATTATTTTTAGCAATACACAGTAGCCAATTATCAATGTTTTATTAGAAATTATTATGTTGCAAATACTTATTAAAGTTTTGGTAACCGGCTAAAACTTTAATAAGTATGATAAAACCAATCGCTTTTCCTGTCTAGTCGATAAATGTAGTTGTAGTAAAAATGACTGAAGTGAGATTTATCCCATAAGATAAAAACAAATGTTTAACAAATGTCATATGTTATACTCAGTGTTTTGTAAAACATTTCAGATCGCAATAATATTGTATCATGAACTCAGTATTATGATAATATTGAATTGAGTCTCTGATGATTCCCACCCCTGATGTTATACGAAATGAGTTTTCAAACTGTTTATTTTTTTCTGGGTACTGACCCCAAGCCCCCCCAGCAAATTTGGACCCCCCCCCCAATTTTGACTTCATGCGCTACGGCTCTGTGTTGTTGGCTAGATTTTTAATGTCTTGAAGTAAAATTATACTAATTCCTATGATGTTTCTATAGTAGGCTATTCCTTCTATAAGCACTGCAAGCTATTCAAATGGAACTTTATTCCTGCTTTCTAAGCATCATCACATGTTATGGTGACAGTCTAAACACTGATCATTTTTTACCGTCGACGTTCTCCCTGTCGCTGATGTGCTGCAGGTTGCATCCCGTCTCCTCCCTGCTCAGATCCGACTCCTGGTGGTACGACTCCAGCCTGGAGTGGGCATTTCTGCGGAGCTTGGGGCTGGCAGACACGCAGCAAGAGGTCGTGCTCCCCATCTTTCCCCCTTATCGACCCCCAGAGGTAGGAAGGCTGCGTTAACGATCCTCTCCCGCTGAAATAGGACCTTGAAACGATGGGTCACCAACTCCACCGAGGCGAGCCGGATAGATCACCAGCGCGCAGGGGGTGCATCCGTACAGCAGCGCCCATGGATCCTGTCAGTCGTCGGTGTCCACGGAGAGGCTGTCACAGAGGATGAATATGTCACTTCCACCGGTAGTCGCCGATGAACGTAACGGGCCGACCTGACACCGCTATTCCAGGCATCGTAGCGGCGGACGCATCCTGCTGCAGGCACAGCGGTGTGCGGCTCGGCGTTGTGGCTGGCTGTCAGGGCGATAGACCGACAGGGAGGGCTGCAAATCCCGAGAAAAGGTTCCGGTTCAAGGGGGTGGTTACAAATGACAGGGCAGAAGAGATAAGAGGAGGGGTGACAGCGCTCATTTCGTGCTGTGTTTCTGATGAGCCCGATATATTGATCTATTTTTGTTTTTTTAATCCCGATAATAGCGTCCACTTCTATCTGTTCTATCATTACATGAATTATTGTTGGGCAACATGCACGTTTTAATGACAGTTAGCCTAAACAAATAATTTATGTTTGTAGGCCAGTGGTGCATTTCCACAGGGGCGTTTCTAGGATTTGAGCACACTGGTGGCCTCTGTAGGGGGCCTGGGGGATCCTCCACAGTGATTTTTCTTTTTTTAAATTTTATTATTATTAATAGTACTAGTAGTAGCAGTAGCATTATTATAATTATTATTTTAGAAACAACTTCTATTTTGATTTTTTTTTTCAGATACTCTGTGTTTGTGTGATTTTTTTTTTTTTGTTTTTGTTTTTTTTTTGCTTTTACTTTCCAGATGCATTATGAACTGTGATATATAATAATATATAAATATGCAAATAATAGAACTATTGCTATTACTTCTACTGTTACTATTATTTCACACCTTTATAATGGATATCATTCGAAAATTATTGATTTGAATTGAAAGAAATTAAATGTATGTACTTCCTGGTAGGTAGTGGTAGTTACCCACCACTACCTACCAGTAGTGGTGGGTAACTAAATAGGCTACATTTATTCAAGTATAAGTACGATCTGGGGCTTTTTTGTTTTATTAGGCCTACTTTTTCTTGTTGTTGTTGTTGTTGTTGTTGTTGTTGTTGTTGTTGTTGTTGTTTGAAACATGTATATTGTCTCTATATTTAGATCTGGGGCTATTTATTAAACATACAGGGCTAAAACCTCAGATGCCTTCTGACGACTCAAATGCATTTCAATCAAATCTGAATTAAATCTGTATCAGTTGACAAACAATGGTGTGTTCTTGTGTATGTGTGTTCATTTTTAGATTTAAATGTCCTCACAGTTATGGAGAGATAAGAAACATTCCCGGGTGATTATAATAAAGGATATTGCTGTCCATGGGGGCCTTTATAGTAGATTTGGGATATGTTTTGATCAGAATCTTTGATTTATGGAGTTAATTCATTACATATTAGGGATGCTGCTAAAGAGGTGTGCATATATTTGTGCCTCAAGAGATGCTGTAGTGGTAACTGTCATTGGTCAAATTTCAGATGGTGGGCTCATTAAGAAGACTGTAACCCAACTCACCAAGTGTTTTGCTTTGATTTGATTCCTAATAAAGGCAGTCTGGTAAGAATTGTTTTACCTTGTCAGAAGTGGCTTCATGCAAATTAATGGAATTGAAAACATGCAATTAAAAAAATGTGATAAATCACAATAAACTATTGGAATTCTATGATTAATTGTGATTTTAAAAAATCAGTAATTTGACAGCCCTCGTGATAACGTATACATAGATTTGTGGATTTCACAATTTTGGATTTCCATGTTTATTTGGCTTTATTTATTATGGAGTCCCAAAGTTAAAATGAAGTCAGTCCCCGTAGACCACAATGTTAAAGTGCCCAACTTAACAGCAGATATAAACATGTTTGCAGCCTGGTACAAAAATCGTTTTTTGGTCTCTACAGCTTATTTCAGCAGAGGCTCATTTAAACCCCACATGATGGTGAGAGTCAAAATACAGTATAAATTAACTTATTTTTTACTCATTCTGACACAGTCAGCTCTCTCCTGATTCCTTCACACTTTCTGGATGGCTTTTTTAGAATAATTTAAGTCACCTTCATTAGCCAGTGTCTGTGTTTTCACTTAGTTGGCTTATTATCCAGAAGGTTGTGTTTTTTTGGTTTTTGACTTTCAGTTTACTGTGTTTCTCCTCTCCTGTGTTCCCTTGTTTGTCCATCTGCACACCTGCCCTGCATCAGCCTCGTTAGTCCTTCCCTGCTGCTCAGTTTCTCTCAACCAATCAGCTCCCTGCATCTTCTTCTGCCTCATCACCTCATTCCCCTCATCTGAGCCCTTTTCTCCACCTGCACTTCACACCCTCATCAGTCTAGTTTGTATTTAGGTCCTGGTTTTCAGTTCAGTCTTTGTTGAATCCTTGTTTTGTTTGTGTGATTTTCCACTGAAGAAAGAGTAATGTGTTTGAGTTCCAGCAGACTGCCATCTCCTGCATTTGGTTCCACCTGCTCTGAAGCTAATTAAAAGTTTTTGCTTAGTGAAAGCAATTCTAACGACTGACCACTTTTTAAGTCATTCTGTGGCTCACATTCTAAATGTTCGAGCATACTGACAAGCAGGTCTTATATCAAAAACCAGCTTGACATATCCCCAGTACATGTGGGATTTTATAACAATGAAATTAAATTTTAGACATAAATCTTCAAAACATTTTGTGCACATGGAGTATTAAAACATGTATCCACCAGCCCCACCATTCATGTCCATAGTTGCATCTTGTGGAGGCATAATGTTAATTTTTGTGGATGCATGTGACCAACACTTAAAAGGAACACAGGATACACAGGGTAGCCATCATGTTGGTGCAAATGCACACACTATAGGAGCAAGTACACTCATGTCAAATGACCACACCTGAATGTGGAGTGCAAAGCTTACTGCTATAATCCTACTCCTGGCTGCATCTCACTGCTGTCTTCAGTTTTGTGACTTTGCATCCTGACCCAATGAATTGTGCAATTAGGGATAGTAGCACAAATTTCCAGACTGCCAAATGTCAGAAGTACTGTAGCTGTATAAAGTGAGCGTGGGAAAAAGTTTAAAACTTGCCTTGAATACAAGTTTCAGGCACACTCTAATTAAAGCTTTGTTCATGGTGTTCACGGGATTTCAGACATAGTGAGGTGTGACATGAATACAATTTTAACAGGAAGTCTGCTTGAGATGCCAATAGAATTGCACAAATCATAACTAAAATTGCTGCAGCAGAATGAACAAATGAAAATAAAGTCAGTCTGATGGGATTTTGTCAATAAGGACAATATTATCAGAGACCAACTAGCTTCAAAAAATACATTTTTGGATCACCATTCAAGCTAGCAGAACACTGAACAGTAGGTCAGCCACTCTGCTGGTGGAAGTCTCTAGTGCACAATGCTCTGTGGACCCTGGTAATGCAGTCAGACCGCAGAAATATAGCGTTTTCTGCTTTATGAGCTTAGTTATATAGTTGGTTGGTGACAGGGCAGCAATAGATCAGCGACAGGGGGCTTAGTTGGTGGTGAAAGCAAGACCTTGCACCTTCTTATTTTATCAGATTTGCTTTTAAAATATTAGCCCAGTAGAGCCTGCAGGTCCTTGGGTAGTGGTCTTTCAGTAGTGCCAAAAGTGAGAACCAAAACATACTGTGAGGCAGCTTTTTATCATTATGGCCCCGTCTGTGGAACAGTTTGCCCGAGTTTCTTTAAACTAGTATAACATTTTATTCTTTTATATAGTTATTTATTCAGTTAATAAGGTTTATTTATTTTGTATTAGCTTTATACTCTCTTTTTATTGTTATTCTTATTCTTCCATCATACCTCCAGTGTTTCCTCATATGAGACAGTGTTTCCTCGGTCGTTAATTCCTGTTGTTATCTAGTTCATTAATGTAGATTTAGATTAATGTTTTAACCTTATGCAGGGTGAGGGGTGGATAGTGGGGTGGCGGGTCAATTTTTCTTTTATGTGAGGTTAATCTGTCTGTTTGTAAAGCACTTGTTTTGTTTTTTGTATTAAAAGTGCTACATAAATAAAGTTTGATTGATTGATTGATACTGGTCCCAGGATAAGTCAAAGGCAAAATTCATTTGCAATAGCCAGGTTTCAACCTTTGGAGGTGCATATTTATAACACAATATGTAGAATTTTAATACATTGCACTCAAATGTCAAGCGTTAGACCTGAATCAATCAATAACACAACTAATTGCGTATTCATATTGTTTTTCAACAGGAAAAAAGTCATTTTGGGGTTTAGTTTCATTAAGTCTAATTTTCAATTCAATTTGATTTTTAAAGCCCCTTATCACAAATCACAATTTGACTCAGAAGGCTTTACAGTATATGACATCCCTCACAGCAACTGAGGAAAAACTCCCAAAAAAAACCTTTAAATGGGAAACAAAGTGGTAGAAATGGTAATTGAATATGATGCATTAACATTACCATATTTTTAGACAGATTGTTAAAGTGATTTAATTAATACTGAACTGTCATTATGACTTATTCTGGTTTGTTATTTTTACTGAAGAAAAAAATTTTTCTTAAGGCAAAATAACATTTTACAGTTACTGTTAAGTTTCTTGGCAAAATTTGAGCTTTCTGTTGCAATAGTGTGTGTTGAACAGCAGAGGTCCTCCTCGACTGCCACAGTCAATCACTGTTGATGTTGTTAGGTAGTAGGTTTATTTTACTGCTTGTAGGCGGTTAGTCTCTAGGTGGAAATTTCCACTCCAGCCAGCGGACCAAAGGCCATGAAGATGTTTGAGAGGCAGCAAAATAAAACATTAAAGAGCCTCCCACACTGATATTTTGGGCTCCAGAGGAGAAAAATTATAAATGCAGGGGATTAAGAGGTTTATTAGAGGTTAGGTAAATACTTCTGAAAAATGAATTGTGCTTTTTTTTAACAGCAGTTTAATTGATCCATAACACAGCAAAGTCCCCCATGCATTTGGAATTTTCATATTTGCTTGAATGTAATAAATATCAGGTTTGATCCAGCTGACTGAAACAAGGTGAACAGTCTGCAAAAATATGTGATCAAAATTTCATATGTCAGTTAAAACTGAGAATTATCAAGAAGAAGAAGCAAAAAATCAAGAGAAGAAGCAGAATATTAAAGAGATAAAATGCTTCAGTGCTGGAGAGCAACGAGGTCTTCTCTTCATAAACAGCAGTTTCAAGGTTTCCCTCAGAGGCAATCTCCCTTTCAACAATCTGCTCATCACTTTCTCTCTCTCTGAATGAGAGTATGTGTTTGTGCAGTGTGTGATAACAAAGGAAGCCAAATCCGTGTTTGTGGCGCAAGTTGTCATTGTGAGAAAAAACAATTTATATCTTTCCATGCAGAGAGTTTATGTGCATGTATGAGAGGGAGAGACACATGATTTGAGGCAAAAAAAATAATAAGTAAGTAAAAATCAGCTTTAATAAAGACACAGAACTAAATCTACTTTTATCACCGTCAATCCCATCGAGGTCAATGCCATATTGCCAGGGGTTGCTATGGAAACTATTTATTCTTCATGCGCACCCCCATTTAAAAAGTAATTTCATCTAACAGGCTCCTGAAATCTCAGTTTCCTTTTTGTCCCGTTCAGTTAGATACAAAGCAACTGAAGACATTTAGCAAAGAGGAGCCAACATTTATTGGCAAAGAACCAAAATAAAACCCAAAGTTTGCGTCTCGACTTTGCACAATCTGTGACCTGTCAAGACTGGAGGAAATAACCATCCTGACAAACAAGTTATGGACAAACTTCCTCTCCTGTCACCTTGAGCTACAATGACTTACAAACATCAACAAAAAAAAGAAGCCATACACCTCCACAAACAAGATAATTAAATAAGCCAGGGGAGTAAATATGTGCAGGCTGTGGTTGCACTGGGGCCCATGAGGTGAGCTGAATCCAAACAAAGAACAGGCCCCCGCAAGTAATTTAGACGGCCATGTTAGAAATATGCTGGTGTTCAAAGAGGAGTGATTAAAAAATATGAGTTAAATTTTAGTAAGTGGTGCTATTGCTTTATATATCCTCAAAAAGTCAAACCCATCTCCATCATATCTTTTCTTTTCTTCCGTTCTTTTTTTTTTTTGTCAGTAGCATTTCATAACAAAATTGTATGCTCATTCTTCATAAACTATAAAATCCATAAACCTGGGGGGAAGAACTATTCAATTAAATGATACATTTCTTGCTTTCTATGTTATTTTTGTATATGCAATTATGATTGCTGGGTAATGGGCACTGTGAGATATTTTTCTGTCAATCACTATCCCTATAAAATCACCTCAAATTAGTAAAAGGTGCAGTCATTCACTCTTCTTAATTGCCAATAATCTGAATGGATAGTTGAACTTAAAGGTCCAGTGTGTCGGATTTAGGGAGGTATATATTTGCATAAATTGAACACAATGTTCATAATTACGTTGTCATTAGTTTATAAACACTTGAAAGTAGCGATTGTGGTTTTTTTTGTTACCTTAGAATGAGCAGTTGACATTTACATACAGAGCGGGTCGTCTTCTACGGAGTCTGCCAAGTTTGTTTTAGCAGTAGCCCAGAGCGGACAAATCAAACACTGGCTCTCTATTGGGGCATTTGCATTTTTGCATCAGTCACTGCAGTTCTCTCCAGGCTTGGCACAAAGAAGTTTCAGTCTGTTGCAACTTGCATCTTCACCACTAGATGTCACTAATTCCTTCACACTGGACATTTAAACTCATGTTACTTGTGATGTTTTTATCCTATACATCAATATTTCACAATGGGAGACTTTAAACTTCAGTGTTTAGGCGTTAACAAACAATACAGGGTGTACTGGACAAATCGTTTGTGCAGTTATGGTACACTGAGTTCCAATGTGCTTTCACAAGATTCGCTTGTCTCGAAAAGACATACTGCACCCCTGCCTCAGGCAACACATGGCTGCACAGCTACATGGAAACAGCTAATGGTATGCAGTAACAACATTATACTTTAGCCCTGATATTAGCTGTGTGTATACTGCGCATATCATGGCTGTGGCCTCATTTCTAGAATCAGTCAGAATCAGAAGTACATTTACATATACAAGAAATATGACTCAGTGTTTCAGTGCAAAACAGTTAACATAAAGGAGAGAATAAAAATAGTGAATTTAAATAGAATATAAAATAAAATACAAATATATATATTTCTATGAGAGTATTCACTAAAAACTTCACAAGAGCCTTGGCATAATTAGTACTTTGTGAGAGAGTGATGGAGTGAATGAAGTGGCGAGGCGTTGCTGTGGGGTTTTTCAAACTTTCTTTGTTTTTTCAAGTTGAGCATCACAAGCAGAGTGCTATCTAGCTCTGTTATATTGGAGAGAAGGCAGACATCTCTATGGTCAATATTCCCAGCACTTAGCAACTCGCAATCAACAATCGCAAAAAACAATCCCAAAAAACAATCGAGATTGATGGAGGAGATAATTAAAATATGTATTTTTTATTTAGGGGTGAACTATCTCTTTAATGTTATTTCTCTGGGAAGGTGTAGTTAGAGACAAATATAATGACAACATTTTTATCACCCTAAATCTTTACCTGCAGCTATGACATAGGAGAACATTCTGCCCCTTCAAAATAAATGATTTTTTAAATCAAAACATTTTAAAACAAAACTTCATCTTCTTTTGTCATTTTTATTTCTTTTGATACAAGACATTGAAGTAGCTCTTACCACCAGACAGAGGTAGCAAGTTTGTTTTGTGCACCCTTAACTGCACCTGCATGAAAAGTTGGACTTGAAGAGGAGGAAGTTGGATGAGCAATAAGTCACAATCTGTGTCACATTTGAATATTTTATTAGATAAACAAAAATAGTTTGGGTTTTACAATTAAAACAAGGAAGTACACTGAGAGGAGAACACCTGGTAACCGCTTGATACGGCAAGAAAAAATACATGCAGAGAAATTCAACTCAGCTGATATCAAAGAAAACTTGATTTTATTACCACGTGCCTTTTTCATAGAATTTCCCCGAAAGGCCATTCCTCTGTAAGTGCAAACCATGACAGGTCATTTGGTTGGTACATGACAAGACAACCACAGGATGAATCATGCTGTTGTCATTGAGCTAAACAGTAGTTAAATTCCTAACTGTTACTTTAAGAGCTTTGGCAGCCATGACAGACGGTCTGTTATCTTTCAATAAAATATATTCAGTGGAACGAACTCAACGACTACATGGACAGAAAAAGAAAAAGCAAGCCGTTTCAAAATCACCAGAAACATTAACACATGATATATTATTGTTAAAATAATATGTCTTTACATTAAAAAAGAAAAAGAAAAAGAAAAATTGGCATCACCCTTTAAACAGAGCATTTTAATAACTAGCCATAATCAAATACAGTTTTATACCACAATGGATATCCATCATTTGAAAAACAAAACTGATGTTTGCATTGACAATAAAGCACAACACTTATTCTTAGAGCTAAGAGTCATTTTAAGTTGCTGGTTTACAAACTTTGGGGTTTTCCATATATAATATAGAATTTGTAGCATGTTTACAGCTTTTCGCTTTCGTTGTAGAATATATAAACCCGTGGAGTGAAATTCTTTAAATAAACGTAATAGAATATGAATTCTGCTAGAATCCACACAGACACTTTGGTACTTTCTGTGCTTTGACTTAAGAGCACTTGTGCTCTGTCATTTCAAATATTACAATCAACTTTACTTTAGTGATGAGAAATAACTTGCTAACCAAGTTCTGATTCAGTAAACGTCGCTTCACGTCGGCTTGAAATCAATTTTGCGGGTCTGCGCATAAACTCCCAAACATAAAAGGACTTTTATCTTGAATTCTTCTCGTTCTCTTTGACTAAATCGACAACTTCCTCACAAAACTGAAAACAGATTGACGAAATCCAGGAAGTCACTTCTTGACAAAAAGGCTTAAAGATATTACGTTTTCACATGAAGGAATGCATGAAAAAGCCAAAAACAGAAGCGTAAATGATGCAGGTGACATCAAGTAAACACGGTTGAGTTGCCTTGTTGCAGCTGGTGGTGGATCCGCGAAGCTTTGCGTGCACCTCGTCTGACCTCAGAGAAACTTGCTGGTAGCGGGACCTGGCTGACCCCGTCATTTTTTTTCGTAATCTCTGTACTTGGACGGCACATTTTCAGGAAGCACCTTTATTTCCTCTTCCTGTTCCTCTTCTACCACTGGCTCTCATTGGCTGGCTTCGCCCGTGCACCGAAGCAAACTGCAAGCACAGTGTGTACGACACTTGAGTCTTCACATGCAAAGAGCACAAGATAAGAAACAAGAGCAAAACTGGCGAGCTCGAGCTGTTCGAATTCCCTGGGACACCTCTGAATTCAGCATAAACCAGGCCTGAGTGAGCAGAGACACCAAGACGGTCAAAGCAGTTTTTGTTCCAGAGTCTTTTCTTTTTTTTTTTGTTTTGCTGTAGCACTTTGTAAACGGCACTGTCTTCAGCTCCTCACCACACACTGCCCCTGCTACTCAGCTTTGTGGCAGTAAATGTCCTTCAGTGCTTTCAGCTCTTCAATCAGGGTCTTGTTTTGGTTTTCCAACACGGCCACGCGGTTTTCCAGACATTTGACGTATTCTTTCTTTTTCCTGCGGCACTCACGAGCTGCCTCCCTGGAGAGGAAAAGAAAGGGAAAATATGTTTGAGTTGCTTGATGAAAATTTAGGCTCCAGACTAAATGCAAGCTATGCACAATCCAAGGGAGCACATGTTTCTAAGAACGTCAAGTTCTGTTTTAAAAGTGCTTCCACATTAATGTCTAAATTTTCCTAGATAGTCAATCATTTACCTGCTGCAGCATTTTCCTTTCAATCATGAACAATCAGGGGGCACAGACACATTTGCATATCTATAAAAGGAGCATGCTGCAGCTGTGACCTTTGCAATACTTGTGACTTGTCACTTTGGCAACCCAAAAAAGTGCTAACTTCACCCTTCAGACAGCCTGTCCAGGCTTTTCCATTTCACAGAGCCCTGGTTGAGACTCTTCATTTCAGAGCATGAATTTGAAAATCATATAAATCATGTTTGTAGGTGTCAACTTGTTGTTGCTTCTAATAGCATCTCTTGCTGCTATTTTTTAAATTATATCCAATTATTCTCCCTCCATCTCTTGGCACCACCTCCTACCTGTTTTTCATCAGTCGGACCTCCCTCTTGCGGGTGACCTCTTCAGCATGCTGCTGTGGGGGGTTCTGCATAGTGCCCGGGGACGCAGCCATCACGATGCTCTGAGCCAGGCCCGAGTTGGGCGAACGCAGCTGGTAAGCCGGTATATCTCCTGTGGCAGCTATAGGGGAGGATGGACAAAAGCATTAGACCTTTCTTTTGAATTTTACTCATCATCTATTTGATCACATAGTGTGATTCTTTGCATTTTCACCTTAAAGGTCCAGTATATAGGATTAAGGGGGATAAAATAACAGAAATGGAATATGTTTTCTTAAGCGTAATAATCACCATAAAATAAGAACTGTTGTGTTTTCATTACCTTAGAATGATCCGTTCATCTAGCTATCAACATAGAGAGCAAGTCCTTGTTTATAGAAATCCCATGTTGCAGCGCCGTGTTTCTACAGAATCTCAGTCAAACAGTCAAACCAAACACTGGCTCTAGATAGGACCATTCACATTTTCACATCAGCCACCATAATTAGCAGCCTTTCCGCTACATGAACGCCAGAAAACACTGATTTCTTTTTTTTTTGACATGAAACTGCTTTATTCAGTGTTTTACTGGTTTAAATCACTGTGTCCATTTGTTTTGGAGAGGAAGAAATCTCTGTGGATAATAAGGCTCCTGCTAAAATCCAAGAGGAGCACGTATTAGCAGGTGCTAGGCTAGCAGCCCTTCACTGACATGCCAAAAAAACCTCCAAGAGTGACTGATTTGTAAGTTGAATGTGATTTATTCACTCTTTTTACTGGTTTAAATAAAAAAAATACACACTGGACCTTTAGAAGTGCAGTAAACCTGACTGATTTAGAGGATGTTAGACAGCAACCTTAGCCAAGAATGCTTATCCACTCTCCTTCCTGCCTTAAAAGATGAATTTCCTGTGATCAGTACTGTCCTTGTGAAAAGGTATTTGTTCTTAAATGACCTGACTTGTCGAGAAAAAAAAAGTTCCACTTGTGTCTCTGTCTGCTGTTGTTATCATGAAGGTGCACAATACAACGGTGCAGAGTGAGCTGATCAAAATGAACGGTTATTTTGTATCTTATACAACTTGTTACAGGGCAGCAACTAAGAGCTTTGGAATACATGTATTTATTTGTAAAATAAAATCCACGTCAAAATCCTAAAGCCTTTGGGACATGACTTAGACTGCAGTTCCTCTAATGGCCACTAGATGCTGGCTCAAAAACAAAATAAGTCAGCCTGGACATCCTTACCTTTTAGTGTTTTGTTTTGTTTTTGTTCCACGTGTTGAGATCTTTACGTAGCACAGTAGGTGTCAGGAGTACATGAGTGGACAAATTAATAATTTCTGATCTTGAATGACTTCAACTGTGCACACGAATGAGTAATTCATGATCAAGGATTAGTCTCAAGTGGCTGAAACTTAAGCTGCTAGTTTTTCTGGCTACTCCTGTCAGTTAGGGACTGTTTAACAGTTGTAAATGTGTTTATCTTCTGTCAAGTCAGTAGATAATGTACCTTTTGTAATTGCAACTTATGTCAATGTCAACTTTTAAAAAATCATTTTATTATTTGAGATTTAACTTTACATTTTTTCTCATTTTGCAAACAGGAATAAGGTGGTTGCTTTATTACTGTTACTGTATATAGATATAAATAAATGAGTAGGTTAATAAAAATGGTTATCATTATGATCTGTTAGTTAATGCACCTATCATTTATTTAAGAGAACAAATTCATGGTATATACATGGTAAATTTCCTCCTCAGACCTGTCATGGGCATTAGCAGGTTACTTCACTTGTGTGTGTGTGTGTGTGTGTGCCTGAGGTTTTTGGTGTGTTTACCCCCATGTGAACCACTGTGTGCTACTCATGACCAGCAGTTTATTGCATTTCTCATTAAAAGTGACACTGCTTCTGGAAAAAAAAGCAGCTTTGAGGATGCGGTTTATGTGCTGTTTGAGTTGACTCATCAATTAGATGACTCAACTGTTAACTGCTCTGCCTGCTGTCTCTCACCATTTCAGTTTCTCTTCTTCACTTTGTTCCTGAGAAGTTTCTGTCTTCTCCCTTCCAGTCCACACACACACACACACACACACACTCATTCAAAAAGAGACACAGCAGGTGTGAACACACACACACACACACACACACACACACACACACACACACACACACACACACACACACACGCACACACACAGAGCGTCTCTCTCTTTCTCTGTCATTGTGATAACAGAGTGACTCGCGTTGTGCTGACGTCAGTGTGTGCGTCTCACTCGCCCGTTTTGCATTCTCTCTTCCCTGCCTGGCCTCTGTTCCAGGAAACTGGAGTGACGTCAAACAGACAACTATCTTGCCCCCCCTGCTGCCACCCGCCCCTTTACCCCCCACCTTTGCTTTTCTGCCTGACAGCCAGTGGAGTGGTTCAGAGAGCAGACTTTTGGTATATGTGTAAGTGAGTGTGTGTGTGTGTGTGTGTGTGTGTGTGTGTGTGTGTGTGTGTGTGTGTGTGTTTAAACAGCGGGATACAGACTGACAGGAACATATCGTTGCCGATAACCCAACAATCTTTTTTTTTTCTTTTTTTACAGCACAACCCTGAACTGTCATAGAGCTTTTCCTGTGGTGAAATAGAAAAGGGAGCTGTCCAATCTCTGGCATGTTTCTTCCCTAATTTCACAATGCAAGAAGTAAAAGTGATTCAGAAGTATTTCAGAAACATTTCTCTGTAGGAAAAAGTTTTGCTCTCGCAGTTGAATAAATAAAGATTTGCTCTGACATTTGAAAAAAAAAAAATCTCTAAATACCACATGTTCTTATTCACTCTGCTCATTTGCAGGTGTAACCTTGAAAATACTTAAAATCCTTGCTGAAAAACACAGCACACAACATTATGCAATACATGCACACATATCTCAAAGAGTCAAAGAAAAGTTCTGGACTTCTGGACATAGCACATGAAAAAAATATGTATGAGAGAGAAACTCTACCTGACTCAGTCTCATCCCCAGTCACAGCCATCTCTTGTTTCCAATAATCCAGCACCACGGCAGCAAAACACCTCAACACAGAAACACTCTTCTACCCTTATTCCTTCTTGCTCTACTAGAACCTCTCTTTCTCCCTCTCAGCTCTCTCAGCATCAGAGTGGTCACTCGTCAACTTTGCAGCCCGATTACAATTACAGGCATTGACATCACAATGACATCACTCCTGCCCGCTGAAGTCAGTAAAACACCCTGGATTAGAGTTCCTCCCACCCTCCCCCCCAACAGCGGATCAGACGGTGAAGTAGAGAGAAACACAATGTGAGCTGGGCAGGCAGAGAGAGAGGGAGGGAGGGAAAGAGAGAAGGAGGGGGGAGTTGGTAGTGGAGGGGTTGTATTTTTAGCACTAGTGACGCAACTACAGAGACGCTCGACAAACAAGAGGATATTGTGTCCCAAGTGGCTGCCGTGCAAACTGTTGCGCACCCTGATTGGAGTAATTTTGTGAGTCTTAAAAGGCATGAGAAGGGATGGTGGAGAGAATAAAGATAATTGAGGTTTCACATTATTTAAAGTGATCACAACAACTCATAATTCTACAGCATGATGGTGATTTAACAGAGCCTGTTAAAAGATTTTATTTGCTGTTAAATAAACACTTGGCTGTCTGATGGGCCTTCACTGGTGAAAATTATCTGCCATGATATAGGACAGGAAGTGATGCTTTTTGCACTTCCAGTAACAGCAATCCAATTTTCTTAATTTGCAGAAAAATATAGAGGTAGTTTGCAAGGTGGATCATAACCAAAATTTACTTTAAATTCACAGTTAAGAAAAAATAAACGGTGATGACAGCAAGTCTTGTGTGTGATTTATCCTGGCTTTATGTGAGTAGAGGAAAGTCTAATTTATGCAATGTAAAATGTCATAGTGGTAAGCTAATATCATTAGCCTATTGTGTATGCGGGGAAAACGTGTCTAGTGTGAGATAATTGTTTTGTTTGCGAACCTTATGAGTTATAAAGGAGCCAAATTATGTAGCGTTGTTAAATGTTGCTGTTGTTCCCGGCTTCAATTTGAGTGGACGAAAACTCAGCTAGCTGCTAGGCTTATTTATGCAATACAAAATGTCATATTCTTATGCTAGAAATGTTAGCATGTTGTATTTGTGGGGAAAACATATCTAGCAAAAGAGAACTGTTTTGTCAATAAATATTGCTCGGGCAAACTGTCAGCTGCCAAGGGTTTGCAAGGGTATTTATGTTCTTGATACTGTATGCTAATTTGTTCACATTTTATGTGTATATAGCATTTTGATTTTAAATCTAGTTTTATTCCAATGCTTCATTTTATTTAGGTTCTCTTACTTCAGCATTCAGGGAGTCCAAATGACATCCATTTCAACAAAGTCATACTTTTAGGGATTAAGATAGTTTATCCACACTAATGTCCAAGAACAGAGGTTATGTCGCACCATAAAACAAAGAAAGTCTCACCAAGAAAGGTTAACTGTTGGATAAACCATCCCAAAACCAAAATCGCAATGAAATAAACCCCACTCTTTCCAAAACATAGCCAAAGACAAGGTGGATAACATGTTAACAGGCGAATGGTGTGAAATATTTTTCTCTGTGGTCTCTATCTTTTCATATTGTCCTTGAGATGTTGCCCTGTAATTACACAGTCAACTTATGTGGCTGCCCATCACTCAGCTATTAGATAACTGTGTCACAGTCTCCAAGAAAGCAATTCTCACCTGCACTCTGATGGTGACAGCTCACAAGTATGAGTCACTGGTTCGTAAAACCTGCCTCCATTATTTAATCTGTGATGGTATTACTCAAACAGCATCAATTAAATCTCAATAATCCAATAAATATTCTGATAAAACAGGCTTAAAGCATCAGTTTTATTCAAGAGCTTCCTTCAAAGAGAGTCACCTGACATTAAGAGCACCTGTTCTCAAAAATGATTCATGCTGATACGAATGTATACTTTGTCATTTGTTTTGTGTGTGTGTGTGTGTGTGTGTGTGTGTGTGTGTGTGTGTGTGTGTGTGTGTGTGTGCATCTTGCACATTTTCTTTAACACAATCCCACAATTTCTTCTACATCTTAATCCCATGGCTTCAATTGAGGATTATCATGTTAAATGTGATTTACACAGACTGTTATCTTATAAACCTCAATTTATGCTATGTCACTATTGAAATGAGTGTTATTCCCTTGAATCTCTTCCGTGTTCCTTTGCAACGCAATTCCAAATTTTCTTGTGGACAAGCACACATTAAATTTCAAAATCGAATCTTACCTTGGACGAGCACCTGTCCTCCCTGTATGTAGAGTTGCTGTGGGGAGTCTCCGGGTTGAGCTGCACACTGCAGGATTGTGGCTCCGGGCTGCGGGTTGGGAGAGCTGGCCACCGTCAAGGTCTGGGCCCCCTGCAGGGCTTCAACTCCAGGGCTAGTCAACTGGATGGCTCTCCCCTGAGTAATCGCAACTGTGTGGGGTCAAAGTTCAGTGATAACTAGGCTGCAGTGTAAATGAAATGGAAGTTTGTTATATCAGGTATTTAAAATTTGGAAAGCAAAGGTTTCATCATGTTTCTCAACGAAAATGTAAGGTTACTGACAGCTGAAGCACTTGCAAGGCTTCATTAGACATGGCACTGTCATGGTTGAATCTTCAGTAAATACAAAAAACTCAGTTGGAACATAAACGTAGTAAATTTAAGTCAGCGGTCTAAAACTGTGTACACAAAGACTTTATGAAAAAGGTAAACTGCAACACCCAAGGAGCATTGCAGCAGCACTTTTTTTTATTATAATGCTTAAAATGAAATTCCTGCAGAGATTATTTACAGCAAATGCAGCAGCTATGATGCTGTTTTCTGTTCCTGATTTACAGAAGAAAGCTTTTTGAATATGATTGGATTTGTGCTTCTGGTTGTTCTCCATGGCAACAGCACTGAGGCACCTGGGTACTGTTGTATTTTAAGCCATTTATATTTATTATATCAATGTTGTGATAGGACACTAGATATTGTATGAGATTTTGGATATTGTATGTGTTGTCTTTTCCTGGTTATGAACACTGCATATAAATGCTACTCTACACAAAAAATAAATAAATATTTTATGAAAGCACCAATAGTCAACCTGTAATATCATCATGTTATCAAGTTATTTGGTCAAAATATGTTGTTTGAAGTTCTCCATATTGCCCAGCCTTAATAACATGTGACTTTACCCACAGTTGCAACGATCTAATGAACTAAAAATACAACCCTCTGTAAAACAGTAGACTGTGAGGGTGGATAAACTACAAACTCCATATGCAGAAGATGGCTCAATTTCGGCTCATATCCCTGTAGATGTGTGTACTGACTATATTGTCCTGAGCTGGTCTGATAGATGGAGGTCGGCACTGATGCTGAGACAGCACTGGAGACCGGCACCTCCTCCTCCGTCTTCTCCTCATCAATTTTTGGAATTGCTGGCGAATCTGATGAAAGCTCGTTGAGTATTTTTCTGCAGGAAAAGAGAGTTCCTTAACATGATTCCATACAGGCAGTTCAACATTATCTGACTCAACACACTTTACACTGTTTATTTTGCTCATCTAATGTAGACGTCTTCTCACCGATAAGACGGACGCCTGGAGAGAAGTTCCCGTCTCTTCTGGGTGTCCGTGACTGACTCGTCATCCTCCAGCTCAGCTACAGTGGCAATCTGTCTCAAAAAAAGCAGGATTGGAAAGTGGTGAGTAATCTTCAATATTGTTTTTTTATGGTAACATCTCTGGTGTTAAATGTTGGCACTGAGGGGGTGCTGCTTTCTGTACATAGACTTTAGTGAGTAAACTTGTGTGTTTGATACAACAAAATGTGAATGACAAGAATGATGTCAAAGAAGGGATTAGAGCAGCGTTTTTATTATCTTTAAACCCAACACAACATGTCAACACTTGAGAGCGCTATATACCGTGTAATTATTTGTGAATGTGTGAGTAAACGCCCTGCTTTCTCCAGGCATAGTTTCATGGTGGCATGAATAAACAGGTTTACATTTTCATTATGTTGGAATAATAACAAACATGAATTTGACCTGGTTATATGTCATCAATCAGTTGCTTTTATGACTCACACTGGTGAGTAATGGTTGTGTGTTATTAACACAAAGGGTGCCTTGGCCCAGTTAGAGGACAATGTCTGTGCAGGACAAAGGACAAGTCTGATTTATGCCAGGCTAAACAAAAGCATATCCATGTCCATTTATTAATAATAATTGGAATGAAAGTTACTCATGCTTGTTAGGCTTACACTAGAAAAGCAGAATAATGTCAAAGTATAGAAATAAGTTTTGGCTGTTGCACACACAATATTCAGTCCTGAATGTGCCTCCAGATGTTTGGAGACAACAACAGGCTCAATCAGAACTGTGCTTTAAGAATCACTGACACTGGATATTATTTTCCAGGACAATGTGATAATTACTGTGAAAGTTCAGCTACAATAAAGTCAAACTTGTTATTGATGAAGCTCCCTGATATGATGTAACAGGGTACTTTGAAATCATTTCACTAAACCACTTTGTGGCTGACATCTGCTGTTTCACTTCGCAGCTCACGGCTTTGATCTCCTTCCTGACCAATTTCTCCGTAAAGAGACTTTTCATGAAATGACAAAGTAACCTGCACTTTGCAAATCTAGCTGCACATGTGACAAAAATCTGCTGCAACGTGTTATCTGATCAAATGTGAGGGGGAGCGTTATTTCGATTCCTATCTACAAACTGCTTTGTTCATGTACTGAAAATGCTGAAACATCTGCATCTACACTACATTATTCAGTGAAAACTTAATGTAAAGTGTGAAGTGTTTTTGTAGAAAATTATGAAGTCACATTGAAGTTGACCTTACACTTTTGAATATAAATTGTAATCATTTTATTTATATATGCTATTAAGCATTGTGAAATGTTGTCATAATCAGTGTATGAATTCTTGAGTTATGGCAAAAAACATGTTTCATGAGGTCACTGACTTTCTACCTTCAACCACCAATTACCAATCAGTTAACTTTTGAGTCTAAGTGGAGGTTTGTGCCAAATTTAAGGAAACTCTTAAAGCTGTTCTTGAGATATTATGTTCTCGAGAATGAGATGGATGCAAGGCCACACTGACCTTGACCTTTGACCACCAAAATCTAATCAGTTCATTGTTGAGTCCAGGTGGACATTTGTGCCAAATTTAAAGAAATTCCCCTCATGATGCCTCTGGTGGGCTATCACCTACACAGGGGCATAAAAATCCCAATGCAACTTTGGCCAGCGTTTGGACAGCTTCACCCCACGGGTCAGTGTTGTCTGACGTGCCAACAGTTTGTGGAGCTGTCGTCCTGCCCAGACGCAAAAACAACATCTCCTGAATGTGAAGGTTGATGAGCTTAAACTCAGCACCTAACCGCTCACAATCCTATTAACAGATACACTGCATTAGAGCACAAGCACTGCAGAGTAGCTCCTACACATGGCACCTAAATCGTCATTCACTGACTCACCAGCTCTGACATCACCACTCCATTTTTCTTTACAATAGAGAACCTGACACTTGTTCCTTTGCTTGAAACTTGTTGTTGAGACTTGGCTTGGAGTTGTGTTATATATGGTTGGGCATCATTAGGTTTTAATTATGGATATTGCCTGTCAGTACTGATATTTATCAGTACTCTCCCCATTATTTGGTGCCAAAAATAAAGACATGACATGAAAAAATTCAACAGTTGTTACATCAGGGTTAATGGTTATGGTCATATCCCTACAGGTGATAATATTAACAACCATACTCAATACAAAATTAGTTAGCTCTGGTTGTCATGACAGCTCATACTGGTGCATTATTTAATTGTCTTATAAACACCAGAATGCGCTCTGGCACAAACAAGGCACAATTAAAGTGGACTTAAATGGTGCATTGATTTATATGAAAATAGAACGCTCCTTCTCTTTAAACATTATCATTTTAGTGTAGAGCGTTTAATTGGATTTATAAACAAACCCTTTGTCTGTGGGATTATTTAGGAACATAAATTAAAAGTGCTTAAAACAGATTCTAGCTTTGTCCTAAGTAAATAACTACTGACTTATTTTTATATCGATAACGAGCTGGCATCTTAGTTTGGCAAATCCCACCAGGCTGCACTGAGGACGAAAATGCAGCAGCTGCTTTGCTAAAGCAGTCAAACTGGCAGCACTGTTTCAGATGTGTTGAGGTGAGGTTGTTGGTGTTACCCCCTGTGCATGCAATTACATTTTTACATGTTGCATTTAAATTAGTTTTCATTTAATTTTGTAAAGTGAGCACACAGTTAGCAACATTTCGCTCTGTCAGCCATGACTGGAGAGCGCAGAATGTAAACACACACTTATACAATGTCAAACGCAACTGCCTAACGCCAGCAGCTTCATCACTGAGAGGGGATCATTAGGGATCTGAAAATGTCAGCCTTGTTGCAATGAAATAAGGTTACATAAATAACAAAAGCAGCACAGTTTGTCCAGGAGCTTATCAACATTTCAGTACTGACCAGTCAGGAGGTGGAAGCAATTTAGTACTAGTTTGCAATACTCACCACTAATCTTGAATGACTTGAGACTTGCTATGGCAGAAAAAAATACATGACTTAGTCATTTCAGTTCATTTCAGCTACTGACTTGACCATGAAGTTTGACTCAAAATCACCTTGAATGACTGGAGACTTGCTCTGACAGACCAGAGACTTGGCTTAGAGTTGACTGAAAATACTTGAAACTTGACCTGGACTTATCTTCAGTTACTTGAGATTTGACCTGACAGACTTGAGACTTGGCTTAGATCTGACATAAAAGACCTGAGACTTGGTCTCACAACTTGAAAGACTTAAGACCTAACCTGGACTTGTCCTCAGTTACTTGAGACTTGAGCTGACAGACTACAGACTTGACATTTGACGTGAAAGACTTGCTTGCTCTAACTTGAAAGACTTGATACCTGACCTGGAGTTGTCTTTTCTGACTTAAACCTTAAACTGGAATTGTCTTGAATCACTTGAATATTGCTATGACAAAATTAAAACTCAACTTGGGCTCGTCTTGAATGACTTGAAGATTAATTCAGACACCAAAAAACTTGAAAGCAGTACTCTTTGATTATGGTATTTTAATGCATACTCCCTGTAGTCAAAATGTGTTGTTAATATCCAGTATCGAAACAGACCAGCCTGGTCTCATTTGTATAAAAGAAGCTGACACTTAATATGAGTGTGAATCCTGGCAGAGACCGTCGCATGCTCTCACCTGCACAGTCTGGACTTGTGGTGACTGTATGACGGAGGTCTGAGGGGCCTGGATGACCCCTTGAACCTGCACAGTCTGACCATCACACAACTGGACAACAGTCACGCCAGGAGACCCTGCTGACACCTGCAGGTACGAAATAAGACAATCCCACCAGAGGAACATTATGTGTGGTGTAAAAGAAGATTAAACTAATAATTCAGTCAACATTTTCATGGATTGTAATGTCTATAAATACCCAAGTAATGCCTTTCTGTCAGTTTCAATCACTTTATAACAAAGTGTGTGTTAGCACCTGAGGAGGGGCTGCAGGAGATGGACTGTCTTCGCTGTGGTTCTCCTCTCCGTCTGTCACTGAGTCATTAAAATTGTTGTCAAGCTGAGGTGAAACTGAAGAATCCATGGTCAGTCACTAGACAGACACAAAACGGACACACAAGCATATTTTTAATAGTGCTGACAAAGGCTTTTATTGTGGTTTCTTCTCTAGTACTAATATCACAAATCTCTTGTAGTTCCTTCTCCGGTACCAGTATCAAGAATCTCAAACACATGATTGTCTTTTCATGTGATACCAGACTTGCTTCTCTTAGGACTAATTATACACACACTGTAAAAAGAAACTGTTTTAACTGAGAGCGAAAAAAGCAAGTGTCTGGGCTGCCTTAAAATTTTAAGTTGACTGAAAATGAGAAGACAAGTTGAGGTAATTTTGTAATGATTCAACTTGTCTTCTTAAATTCAGTCAACTTGAGCATTTAAGGTAGCACAGACACTAGATTTTTTAAGTGAAAAGAAATAGTTTCTTTTTACAGTGCAGTACTTTCTCTTTGTTACACAAGATCTCACCCTCCTTCAAAAAGGAGTTTGTTCTTGACCATGAGAAACCTTTTATAACATGCAATTAACTTGGATTTTCTTTATTTCTGAGCTGTTTACCACCGCAACATAAAAAACAAAACATAAAAGTATTGCAAGGGAATGAAAACCTTTACACAAAACTGTTTTTGGTACAGTTCAACACAGTGAACACACATCCAATTCAGAACAGGAGACCCTATACTTTGCTCAGAAGTCAGAATGATGTGTCTTTTTTGCAAAGAAAAAGGGCAAAACAGCTAAGGAGAAAAGATGTGAAGACATTAATTTAACTGTAGAAAATGTGTTTTTATGAAAAAACTTTACCTTCAGACATCCTCTTGAACCAGAGATTATAAACAACAGAGATCATTAAGTTTGGAGGCTGACAGTTACCAAGATCGGACTGATGTCAACAGCCATTGTCAGAGATTGAGGTTCAAATAATACATCCAAAATGTTCACATCAGGGACCCTCATGTTCAACTACAGGGCCCCTGTTTGATAAAGATCGGTTTCAAGCACTAACTCAAGTTAATGTTTTCTACAATCTGCTACTCAATCGTCTAATTAGAAAGTGTTATATCAGTGCAAACATGCAATCAGAGAGATTAAAATTATATTAAAGCCTAATCAAAGAAATACAGACCCTGGAAATGCTCAGTTGCAAACTTTAAGAAGGTTTATTGCAAATGACAGTTAGCACATTTTCGTTTTCTGTAGCCTAAATGTAAACCTCCAACATGTACACAATTTCCACTTCTTGTTTTATTGGCATGTTTCAAGTGGCGCAAAGCACACTATGAATTATCAAGTTTAACAATCTCAATGCTCAAAACAAATATCTTAACGGCAAATATGACTTCCGTTTTTTCTAATATTACAATAAAAATATCTGTAGTCTATATGAGCTCCCCTCCGATCCATTTCTAAACTTGATTTCAAAGATGTAACGCTTTATTATCGCAAAAAATCTAAGAAAATACATTTAAGAGAAATTTCTAAAATAAAGAAGCAATAGTGCATTTTAATATGGAATATTTTATTTTGAAGAGACACCTCTCGCTCAAACTTCCGATACCATTTCACTCCGTCTGACATGACGCAGCTCTGCAGACTTACAGAGAGGAGCTGCTACCAGCGGAGCTAACTGAGAGCCGTTTTTGCTCCGTGTTGATCGGCTAATACATCAGCCTGTTCGCAGAGCAAAGTTTTAATGAAAAGTTTATCACCGCAGACGTGTTTGCACATTGCCCCTCGACTCTGCCCGCCCGGCGCTGAGCAAAAATGTGACAGCTTTGCTGTGACTTACCGAAGTTTTACGTAGTCTGACTCGTCACTAATTACAGTATGGGTGGACGGCCTGTGCCTTCGCTCACGTAGTCTCACGTCAGCGCTGATGATGCTGTGCCAAAAATGTCGACCGACGAGTCAGTTTAACGTCGAAGAGTGCATAGGTGGAGTGAGATCATTCACTCCCACCTACTTCCGAGTTCGCTATGCACGGCGTAAACGGCCAGCGGACAAAGTCTTGTGAGAATTTCAAATGGACGGCAAATGAGAGTTTTAACACCGCACAGCACAAAACATTTCAATATATGGTGTAATGATTGAAAGACCCTCTAATAACTCTTCTGTGTTGGACCAAGCCACATTGTTTACACAGCCACCGAATAAGCCTAAAGAAAGTTCAACTCGACTGCAAAATGTGTGCCTATCACAAGAAGTGGACGGATTTCACTTTGCAATAGCAACAGAAAATATATACCTGAATGCTAAATCAAATTCAGTTAAATACACGTCTTGTCTAAAAAAAACTAAACTTAGGACATAGCCCAACACATTAACAATTCATTTCAATTCAAACAAGGAAACATGACTCAAATTTGCAATAATGTAATCTGACTTGCAATTTTTATATCATTTGGGGATGCTTTAAAGTGTTTTTCTATGGTGAGTCACATGTTTACAGACTAGAGTAATGTTGCCATCTACTGGAGGATAAAAGCAACAACACTAAAAAATGGGGGGGCATACAATATGATCAATTTATTCTAACACTCAGACTTACATAGTGTTTATACTGAAGCATTTCCTTCAACAGATAAATGGAAAGCTTATAAATGTAGAATAAGTCTAAATCTTCATATTAGTGTCATTAGCAGCAGTAGGCACTTAAGAGTGCAAAGTTAACAAAAAATGTTCAAATTTCACAAGTATGTTTATGTGCGTGACTGTGTCAGCCCTGCGATGGTCTGGCGAACTGTCCAGGGTGTACCCCACCTTCCGCCCGCGACCCTTACGAGCACAAGCGGTTACAGAAAATGACTGACTGACTGTTTATGTGCAATAATCAGAATACTGAGGCTTTACTTCCTGAGAATGTATGTATGTATGTAACTCGTCATTATCAAGTTTCTCCACCAGTGAGCCACAACATTAAAATGATTGACAGGTGAAGTGAATAATGTTGGTATTCTCGTTACAATGCAATGTCCTGCTGGGAATCATTGGGTCCAGGTATTCATGCACGCTCCTTTAATTGCCAATGACAGTGCACCCCTTGCGGGACAATGTGCCATGCCCCACCATTAAACTGCACAGTGAAGGCCAGAGAAACGTGACAAAGAACTCAAGGCATCAGTCTGACTTCTAACTTCCCCAGATCCCAAAAAATCAAGCAATTGTTGGGCATACCAGTATCCCAGAGGCAAGTACAATCCACAGTGGAACCTCCTTATTTAGTTTAGACTTGGCCCTGACCTGCCGAGGCATGAACACAGGACCTCTGGGGATATCAGGCAGTGAATTCTTTGTGTCCTGTGGGTTGGGGTACAAACATGTCCTATGACTGCTTGATTGTTGGGATCTTGGGGAATGTTGAGGCCAGGTCGATGAACTGAGCTCCTTATCACGTTACCTTAACCATTCCTTGTGAAGTTTTTGCAGCTTGGCATGGTGCATATCCTTGCTGGGCGTACCCTTGCCAGGGGAGGGCCCTTGCTATGGGAGGGTTTACTTGGTGTCAAGTGGCATCCACATAATTGCCGAGACCCAAGGTTTCCCAACAAAACATTGCATTGTAACAAGATACATAAGTTGCTGTGACGTTCACTGCAGGAAGACATGGGAAAAACTTGGCTGAGCCTTTGGCTGCTTCAAACAACATCAGCAAAGACACACTGAAACATCTGTGATATCACTGTGTGTGACTTTGTTCACAGCAATCTCAGCCTGTAACACTGATGCTGCATTCAGCTCACGTGGGAAAGATGGTAGAGAAGAGTTTCCACTTTACAGACACGAGTCACATCAGCTCTCAGCTTGCTAATAGTAACAGTGCAGAAGTAAAGAATCAACCACATATAAAATAAAATGTGTCACGACTCAACAAAACTTCTTCACACCCAAACTTATTCAAGTGAATTGTTCCTATTTCTCCTTTTTTAATTCTCTGTAATAAATCAGCTTTAATGACTAAATGCACAAAAAAAATGTTGGTTTTAAAAAGCTACAAGTGACAGAAACGGTATCTGGTCTATCTTACATATAATGGATTCAGAAGGAAATCTTCTTGAATATGATGGATTTATTTTGGAAATTTAATATGGAATGTACAAAAAAGACATTTTTCACGGTTATAAAAGCTATTCTTGTAAAAGGCATGTTACCATACGATAGTATTATTCCACAATTGCCCAAACTGCTCATAGACCAAGTCAATTTTACAGAGAAGAAATGTACAAACAGAGTTATCAGAGGTGTTCTCACTTCAGTACTTTTTCCTCTATCACTGAAAAATCTGTTAAATCTGTAATCTGTAATATCTGTAATAAAAAAAATCTGTAATAAATCAGCTTTAATGACTAAATGCACAAAGAAAATGTTGGTTTTAAAAAGCTACAAGTGACAGAAAATGTAACCAGTGAGCAGAAGACGTCAGGGTTTGGCAGCAGTTTACTATTGATCCAGTCGATGAAACATTTTCTGGACAGAAGCACATTCAAACTCATATCACTTCCAGGAAGTAAACAAAGTAGCTTCTCATTCAAAAGAAACTTGTACTCCTATCAAATGGAAAACTTTTCTTAATATAACTTTAAATGTAACCTTTTGTCGACAATAACATGAAATAAAAATGTAAAAGAAAATATTTTCACCCTGTTTTAAACAGACTTATTATCCCATTCATGAACTGTCCCAACAAAATATATTTATGTTTTTAATTGAGTCTTTTTCTCTCCAAGTCGATGAAACAAAAGGGTATTAATCAGTCTTCAGTTCACTAACAAAAGGAAATGTCCCTGAGAAAAGAACAAAAAAGAGATGTCCTTTGATTGTCCTTAGTGGGAGAAAAAATAACACAAGTGCTGACCAGCAAAATAAAGTTTTATAGAGCTCTCTATGAGAAATGCGTGAAAACGAGTTCTGTGGTGGAAATACTCAAAAGGTCCAGAAGAGGGCGACGCAGCAGCAGCTCCCCTCAATGGCAATGCTCAAAACCCCAACAGGTAAAAGAATACATCTTGTTTTTTTGGACTTGAAAGAAGGAGACAGGAAAGAAACAGTATAAACGTCTTAATGATAAATGACAGGGAATACTCTGACACAAAAGTAATTTCAGGGGAAATTCATAACTTCTATTCTAAATTATACACTTAAGATAAGATAAGATAAGATAAGATAAGATAAGATAATCCTTTATTAGTCCCACAGTGGGGAAATTTCCAACATTGCAGCAGCAAAGGGATAGCAAAATAGCAAGATAACTGTGCAAAATAAACTATATTAATAAATAAGTACAAAAAACGTGCAGGATGAAGATGAAGGAAATAAGCACAGAGGACGACATAAACAAACAATAAATACAGTATTTACAACGCCGAGAAACTCAACAGTTAAATAAAGAATGTTCACAGTTGCATGGTCGAAAGTGAAATTGCACTTGTGGTATTAAGCTGTACAAGTGGAGTCAGTTATTGTTGTGTGTGGTCTACTGGGAGCAGTGCTGGTTGTACAGTCTGACTGCAGCAGGGAGGAAGGACCTGCGGTAACGCTCCTTCATACATTTGGGGTGAAGCAGTCTGTCACTGAAGGAGCTTTCCAGTGCAGTCAGGGTGTCATGCATGGGGTGGGAGTCGTTCTTCAGCATGGATGACAGCTTAGCCATCATCCTCCTTTCTCCCACCACCTGCATTGAGTCTAAGGGGCACCCCAGGACAGAGCTGGCCTTCTTGATAAGTTTGTCAAGTCTCTTCCTCTCAGCAGTCGTGATGCTGCTGCTCCAGCAGACCACTCCATAGTAAATGGCTGATGCCACTACAGAGTCAAAGAAGGTCCTCAGGAGTGCTCCCTGCACTCCAAAGGACCTGAGTCTCCTCAGCAGGTATAGTCTGCTCTGACCCTTTTTGTAAAGTGACGTTGTGTTGATTGAACAGTCCAGTTTATTGTTCAGGTGAACACCCAGGCTCTCCTTTATTATTTATTTTAGCCGCAGAGTTACTCGCTCTTCATATAAAACATTGCCCAGATATAGAACCCTTAAATGTGTTAGGTAATCATTTGTCTGTTACTCAGCTAGCTGATGACACCACCAACCTTTTTAAAAGTTCAGAACAGATCCTTCTTGTAATTAAGAAAATAGAGAGTTTTTCAAAGGCATCTGGGCTACATTTGAATTTAACTCTATACATGACCACCCTTTGATAGACCTATATGAAATCCCTGTTAAACAGGAGATCAGATACTTAGGAGTGATTATTACTAAAGATATGAAAGCTAAGAGAAGAACTGAATTTTGAGTCTGTTATAAAGAAATGCAGGTCTATACTTTTGTCTTGGTTACAAAGGGATCTAACAATCTTTGGACGTATTCTTATAACTAAAATTGAAACACTCTCTAGAATACTATACCCTGCCTTTTCATCAGCTGTCTCTAACAGATTAATTAAATCAATTAACCCTTGTGCCCTCCTCAAATTTACTACCCTCTGGACACCTTCGTGGCAAAAATGGACATGCACAGAAAAAATGCTATTAAATCATCATACATCAATATTTTTTTCTGCTTTTTTTTTCAGAAATCACTTAAACAACTTAAGACTTGCTCAAAACTACCAAACATTCAATCATTTTCAGGATTTTTACCCTGTAAATGCCAGTTTAATTGTTTGAATTACTAATGATTTGTTACAAAAAAATCACAGAAAATTATTTTTTTTCCATGTAATAAAACGGATAATGGGAAGGTGATAGTGGAAGATGAACTGTTAAACTTTATCGTGGTGAATATGAAGACACTCAGTCATGATGAAATAGTTTTGCTGACAACGAACAATTTTTCATCTGAGTGGATTGAGGAGTCCAAGCGGCTTTTGTTTGATGTATGCCCGAATACCACGCTACGCTGTGTCGCACACAAAGGCCCACAGAAGGACATGAATAATATCAAGGCCTGTCTGAAGGTGCTAAATGAGTGCGGTGAAAATTTCCCGTGGTTTGTCTCACATTACTTAGATGAATTGCCACCTGTTGGGTTTGGCAACATGGACGCCTCGGCGTTGCTTAGCCGAGTGGAGCAGCTGAGCCAAGAAGTCTCTGGCCTGAGGAGGGCATTGGAAACACAGGCGGAAGTAAGTGAGAACTTGGGGGCAAGTGTTGTGGCCATGGATCGCCGAGTGACAGCGGTGGAGATGCACCGCAAATCGGACTACGACCCTGTGACTGCCAGCATCGTACGGGAGGGGGTACGAGGGCTGGCAGGCCATGCTCGTCAGGAGGAGTCCAAAACGTCTCCCGCTGGGAAGTCGCATCCCCTGGGACTGGACACCGGGATCGCCAGCACCTCATGCAGGGGAGTGAAGGGACTGCTGGGCTCCGCTCCACAACAGGAGCTCCTGGATGTAGCAGTAACATCGCCACGATCACAACTACAGTCCCCACAGTGGAGCGTTGTTGTGAAAGAAGGTCGCAAAAAGTCGGGGTCTCTTAAAGTACCTGTTCCACCGAAACCCCATAATAAGCAGAGGAATGTGGGAATAATTGGAACCGGTACTGAGAGCAACATTGGAGTGGTGACAACAAAGCTGGTGAATGTGTTTGCCACTAGGTTCTCTCTCTCTTTATTTGGTAATCATTTAATTCAGTTTTGTTCAGACAGTGGATTGATTTTATCTAGTATGGTACTATTGCCAAATGATAGTTATACTTATATCAGCGAGGCCTGGCACTCTACTTCCTGGCTAGACCATTGCCTCTGTACAGTGGATGCCCACGACTCCATTGATATGATGAAAATTGATTATGATCTGGCCACCACAGACCATATACCTTTTCTCATGGTGCTGAATACAGGCAACTTACCAGTGTTGTTGCCTGTGGATAATGGCACTGATGTAGGGAAAATAGTCAAAATGGTCAAAATTGTCTAAGAAAGATCTTAATAAATATGCCAATCATTCTGATGGATTGCTGGGTAATATTAAGGTCCCAAAAGATGCCCTATTGTGTCGGGATATGAACTGTAAGAATGTACAACACTGTAAGGAATTATGTTCCCTGTATGAAGCTATTGTGGAGTCTCTCGGTATCTCGAGCAGGCCCCTATATAAATTTAAGACAAAAGTGTGCAATGCTAAGCCAGGCTGGAAGGATCATGTAGAAGAGCTCCATGAAGAGGCTCGAAATGCTTTTAAAAAATGGGCTGAGTCAGGCAAAAGTAGGCAGGGCCCCTTGTTTGAGAATAAAAAAATGCACTAATGCTAGATTTAAATATGCACTTCGCTATATTAAAAGAAACAAAAATACTATGAGGTCAGATTCACTGGCAAGGAAGTTGCAAAAAAATAATGTTAATGACTTCTGGAAAGAAATAAAAACTATTAATAATTGCAAAACATCTCTTCCATCTAATATAGATGGTGTGAGTGGTTCTGATGAAATTTCACAGTTGTGGCGGAAACAATATTATGAACTGTTAAACTGTGTAAAAAGTAATCTGTTTGCAGTGGATAATGTAGTTTAACGATGATGTTATTGTCACTTCTGCTGAAGTCCATGAAGCAATACTGAAGTTAAGAGATAATAAGGCCTGTGGTCTGGATAATATTACAGCTGAACATCTTAAGCTTGCCAGTAAGAAACTGTGTCCCCTGGTGGCTTTATGCTACACAGGTTTTTTTGTCCATGAAGTGTTACCTGAATCTATGCTGTCTGTTGTGTTAGTACCAGTTATCAAAGATAAAGTTGGGAAGCTGAACAGCTCAGATAATTACAGGCCAATAGCTCTGGCCAGTGTCATGTCCAAAGTACTGGAGACAGTTCTACTATGTAGACTTGAGAGGTACGTCCTGTCTACTGACAACCAATTTGGTTTTAAACGAAAGCATGGCACTGATTTATGTATTTTTGCATTAAAGGAAATTTTAGATAAATATAATAGGCAAAATTCCACAATGTTCATGTGCTTCATTGATGCTTCAAAAGCATTCGATCGTGTTAATCATGAGAAACTATTTGCAAAATTGTCTAAAAGTGGGGTCCCTGGTTTTTTAATTCGAATCCTGGTTTATTGGTACTCACATCAGACAATGAGAGTGAGATGGGGGAATGTAACATCTATTCCCTTCCATGTGACCAATGGTGTTTGCCAAGGCGGAATTTTGTCTCCTTTTCTTTTTAATATGTATATGAATGCTTTGTCTTTGATTTTAAATGCATGTGATACAGGCTGTAGGGTTGGTGATTCACTAATTAATCACCTTATGTATGCAGATGATTTGGTCATTTTTAGCCCATGTAGTGCTGGTCTCCAACAGCTTCTGAGAATATGCACACAGTATGGTACTGACTTTGATATAAAATACAACGCTATAAAGAGTAAGATCATGATTGTCAGAAGTAGAGAAGACAGACGGTCAACCTTCCCTGACTTTTATCTGTCTGGCACTGCACTTGGTGCGTGCAGTGAGGTTACATATTTGGGCCATGTTATTGCAAATGACCTGTCTGATGACAAGGATATTTATAGGCAGCGTCGGAAGCTGTATGCACAACCGAACATGCTGAGTCGTAAGTTTAGCATGTGCTCTGTTTCTGTGAAGATCTCACTCTTTAGAGCTTATTGTTCACCTTTGTATACTGCCTACCTGTGGTGTCGTTATAAACAAGACAGCATTAGAAAACTCACAGTGGCCTACAATGACAGCATGAGGCTGCTGCTGAGAGCTCCAAGAAGCTCCAGTGCAAGCCATATGTTTGTCAGTGTCGGGGTACCTGCTCTGCTGTTTTACATAACCTAATGTATAGATTTATGTGTAGGGCATCTGAGTCAGAAAATGACACAATCGCTGTTTTGACTAAACTGGTACGCAGTTCTGTGAGATTTTCTTCCAGACTGTGGAACCATTGGCGAACTTGTCTGTATGTTAGACACTGAACATTGTGGAAGGCTCTGTTTTTGTTTTGTTGTTGTTTCTTGTTTGTTTGTTTTTGTGGTTTACTGTTTTTGTTTTTTGTTTGTTTGTTTGTTTGTTTGTTCTTTCCCTTCTTCTTTTTAACTGTGATATGGATCCCACTGGGTCTGAAATAAAGAATAAAGTAATAAATAGTAGGGGGATGGGACTTTGGTGGTGATTAGACTCTTGGATGTGTCAAAGATTAGCAACAAAATTGATTTGATTGCATTACACACACACACGCACACTCACACACACACACACACACACACACACACACACACACACACACACAAACACACTCTCAATCCATTTATCTGTTTCTGTCAAACACACACACATACATCATATGTTCTGGATCCTGGATGTTTCTGTTTCAAATTTATGTTCATATTTCCTATTTTCTGTTGTGTTCTCTTTTGTTGTTTAAGTTTACAAAGTTGTTGTAGTTTGCACAATAAATGCTCACACTGATCAGATGATGATTTAAAACTTATTTCACAAACACACACACAAATCACTCTTGGGGCCACCTGGTAGTCACATGGCTCCATAACATAATTGCAAAATACAAGAATTTCATGCATCGGCCTACAATGGGAAAACAGCTGAATCTGGTGGAATACAGTAAACATGTCAAATATCACTACTTTTCTTTAAAATGAAATGCTGACATTACAGAATGCACAATTTTATACTGTAATGGCAGTGAGATTAAAAAATGTGTTTATAATGGAAGTCAGTGAGCCATTTTTGGCCACAAAGGTGTCCAGAGGGAGTATCTGGTGCTACAGAAAAAATACTAATGCAATCAAATCAATTTTGTTGCTAATCTTTGACACATCCAAGACTCTGATCACCACCAAAGTCCCATCTCCCTACTATTTATTATATGAAAAGAAAAATAAATTGTGATTTTTATGTAATAAATCATTAGTAATTCAAATAATTAAACTGGCATTTAAAGGGTTAAAATCCTGAAAATGATTGAATGTTTGGAAGTTTTGAGCAAGTCATAAGTTGTTTAAGTGATTTCTGAAAACAAAGCAGAAAAAAATATTGATGTATGATGATTTAATAGCATTTTTTCTGTGCATGTCCATTTTTGCCACGAAGGTGTCCAGAGGGTGCAAAATGCGTCAAGGGCGAATGAAGGACATGTAAGAGTAAAAGACACTGGATTTCAAAAATTTTACACAAAAGAAAAGTTCTTACAAAAATTCATGCCACAAGCTGTAACACAGCCAAAATGATCACCAAATGAAAAAAAAAAGTTGAGAAAAATGTACAAAAATGCCCGATGAGGGCATAAGGGTTAATCAAATCACCTTAAATTTTACCGGAGAAACAAACATCACGTTGCTAGAAAAGGTGATATGGTTAAGTCATTAAAGAAGGGGGTTTAAAACTCAAGTGGTTACAACAAGTCATGCGTGATAACAGTGGATTCTGGTTCAATATTCAATATAATGATATTTATCCCTGTAATGACTTTCTCAGTGATTCCGAAATTGAAACTCTACAACATCTGTTTTTTATTTGTGAACATACAGGAACTTTTTTGGGGATCATTTCAAAACTGGATCTCTGAAAAGGCCTCAAATGCTCCAAAGTTAAAATATGAGCTCATTGAATTTGGTGTTTTAATGGAGGACATAAAAAGGGAAAATATGTATAACACTGTATTCATTTTGGCCGAACAATTTATTCACAGATGTCGATTTATGAAAACCAGACCAACATTTGTCTTTATGAATGAGTTGCTAAATTTCAAAAAAGCACTGAAATATATTAGAACTCAACAAGCCTTGCATATAAATAGTTTGATTCATATCTTTATTCCTATTTTCTCCCATGTTTTAGTTTTTATTTTCATTTATTTTATTTTATTTTATTTGCTCCTATAGCAGGGAAATGTTTCCTGAGCAGGTGATATGAGAACATATGAAGGACAGAGACTGACTGACAAATGTTGTTCTGCTCTGAACATGAACTCTGGACTTTGTGGTGTTTCAGGAGGAAACTGCCTCACTTATACTCTCATATTGTGACGCCGCCACAAAGATGAGGGCAGAGACATATACATGGTTTTCTTTGAGGGTTCTTAAGTAAAATAAGCTTGAAATAAAAAGCTGTTAAATGTTGTAGCTCCCTCTCAGCCCTGCTGTATCTTGTCTCCACCTAGCTGACTCTGCTCAGGTGTGCTGCTGCACACAGGTGAAGGGGGCGTGGCCTTTGAGAACAAAGACAAGGGAGTTGTTTGGGGAGGGGATTTAGATTTTTGTCAGCAGAGGAGGAAACAGAAGACAGAGGTGGAAGCCGGGCAGCCTGCTGTGGAGAAAGCCCTCTGCTGTCTCTTTTTATGCTGTTTCCTCCAGCGGCTGGAGGCTGAACTCCAACCAGAGTGTGTGGAGGACCATAAACACTGAGCAAACTCATGACTGAAGACTGGACTGTCTCTTCCTGATCCCCCCGCTGAGTACCATTCCTTTTTTGGGGATCTTTTTTCCATTTTTTTGTAATGCATTGCTTTATTTGGTTTCCTATTTTTGCATTCTGAAACGTGGACTTTGAATGTTTATTTTGAGCATTAGATTACTTTCATGACGGACAGGAGTTTAAGTTGGACAATAAGGATGATTATTGAGTAGACATTCCTGCAGTTAATGTTTTTTGCTTGTATTTTCATTTTGGGAGAGCTTTTTTTTCTTAATTAATTGTGTTCAAGCTGCATTTCAGTTTCCTTTCAGTACTTTCTTTTGCTGCTGTGAGAGTTAAAGGTAGTGCCAGTATTTTTACTTACCCTCCTTTAACCAAGTTAACCCTCTGGTATCATTATGGACTTTTTTGTCCAAATGGTTCATTTTTCACGTCTTTTTCCGATAATTTTGGCTGTGTTGGTGCAAAAACATGATTTTTATAAGAAGGTTTTTTTCTTGATACATTTTTAAATTACAATTTATTTTTTTGTAATGGGCCTATAATACACTGTACACAGTACAATGTAATGTAATACCCTTTAAGGCCATTAAGGACAAGAATGGCCATTTCCAAAAACTGTCATAAAAATAATATATGTTTTAACTCTTTAAATGCCAGTCTGATTTCATGATGTCACTGCTTTTCATGGAAACTACACATGCAAAAATGTTATGTAACAAATGAGGGGAGGCTGGGGTTTTTGTTAAAATCGAAGATTAGCAACAACATTGATTTTGATGCATTTGTAGTCTTTAAAGGTAGCGCCATTATTTTTACTTTCCCTCCTTGAACCAAGTTAAAGTTTCCACAGTTGAGTTCAAATTCTAACTAAGCTTCAAAACTAAGCTGATTATTATGATATAAGTTTCACATTTTCACCATCGTCTTCACACACGACACTGAAATGAAGACAAGCAGGAAATACTTTCAATTCTTTATTCATCATGAAAACCTTCAGTTTGTTCACATCCCGTCACTCAAATCTGTTGACTGACAGGATGTAAATAAGCAATGTTTGCAATACATCATAGTGTCTCATATGTACATCGTCTGAGCTGCCAAAACATGTCAATGCAATTATAGATCTCTTACACAGATTTACAAAAACAGACCAAACTTATTTACAATAAAAGAAGCTCTGTTGATTCCAAATACAACAATACAAATAATCATCAAATATTTTGAGCACAGAGAAGTTAACATTTCCATCCAGAGACAAACATCATGGTGAGCAGTGACAGACTCCATGGCTAAACAGACACAGGAAGGAGCGCCACCTTAAGAAACTCAAACATTTACACAGCAACTAATGACAAGATGTCTAAGTACCGCCCATAATCTTTGATTGACAGGTGATCTCTGTGCAGTGAAGACATGAAAAGAGAAATCAGCTCTCAGAAACAATCATGGACACAAAATATGTTTCAGATCATAAACACACAATTTAACCTGCCGTCTCTTAAAATGACATCTGTCTATTTGAGTTTCCACAACTCAGCAGTGTTTCCAAAATACCAAAACCAGATTCCAGCATAGAGCGGCTGAGTGAATGTGGTCTGGACTCTGTGGAGGAGAGTCATGGTTTCAGAGACGCTGTAGAAGGACAGAATACCTGCACTGTGATCCAGGTACACTCCTACTCTGGAGGACCGAGGACCTGAGACAGGAGTGTGGACATTGTTGTACCAAAACTTATAACTGTTGGTTTTACATTGTAACGCCCAAGATTTGTCATTGAATCCAAATACACATTCACTCCCCCTGTCTCTGCTGATATTCTTGTATGCGACTGCTACACAAACTCCTCCTCTCCACTCCACCTCCCAGTAACAACGTCCAGTCAGACTCTCTCTACTCAGGACCTGATGACATCCAGTGAATCTGTCTGGATGACGAGAATAAGACTGTTGTTTTTTCATTGCTGTTGATTTTCTGTTCCCCTCAGATAATAACAGCTGTGTGTGTGCTGTGTTTGGATCCAGTGTGATTTCACGTGAATATTTTAAGAATCCAGCTCTGGTTTTTGGCTCTGGTGGTGACAGTAAAACATCCACTTCAGTCACTGTCAGTGAGATGTTTGTCCATTCCTCTATCAGGACGTCCTGTAGTTTGTCTCTGACTTCTGACACAGCTGCTGTCACGTCCTCAAAGTAGCGCAGAGGACGGATGTTGATGCTGGATGAGTCTGTAGATTCACTGAGTGCTGACAGTGAGGGGTAGTTCTGCAGAAACTGGTTGTGATCTTCTGTGTGTGAGAGCTTCTTCAGCTCAGCGTCTCTCCTCTTCAGCTCAGTGATCTCCTGCTCCAGCTTCTCCTGAAGCTCTTTGACTCGTCTCGCTTCACTTTTCTGCTGAGATCTGACCTGCTGCTTCACATCAGAGCTTCTTTTCTCCATGAGACGGATCAGCTCGGTGAAGATCTTCTCACTGTCCTCCACTGCTTTATCAGCAGAGCGGTTGATGGCCTCCACCTCCTGCTGAAGCTGCTTCACGTCTTTCTCTCTGTCCTGGATTCTCTGCTGGATGTTTTGTCGACTCACCTCCAGCTCTTTCTGCCTCTCAGTCCTCTCTGCTGCAGCTGAGACTGTGTCGTGGCCTTTATGTTCATCCACAGAGCAGAGATAACAGATACACTGCTGATCAGTGCGGCAGAACATCTTCATCACCTCGTCGTGACGAGAGCAGATGTTCTCCTGGAGCTTCTTGCAGGGCTCCACCAGCTTGTGTTTCTTTAACTGAGCTACATCATAATGAGGCTGGAGGTGTTTCTCACAGTAAGAGACGAGACAGACCAGACAGGACTTGAGAGCTTTCAGTTTTCTCCCAGTGCAGACATCACAGGCCACATCTTCAGGTCCAGCATAGCAGTGATCAGCAGGAGCAGCTTGGAGTCCAGTCTTCTTCAGTTCCTCCACTAAAACTGCTAACATGGTGTTTTTCAGCAGGACAGGCCTCGGTGTGAAGCTCTGCCTGCACTGAGGGCAGCTGTACTTTTTCCTCTCATCCTCTCCATCCCAGAAGCTTTGAATACAGTTCATGCAGTAGCTGTGTCCACAGGGAGTAGCCACCGGATCCTTCAGCAGGTCCAGACAGATGGAACAAGAGAAGGTTTCGCGGTCCAGCTGAACTCCTTTCTGCGCCATTTCACCTCTCAGTGACAAAGACTGTCTGAGTTTCACTTTCTCACAAGTGAAAGCAGTTTGAGCTCTGATCTCAACAACATGAGTCTGTGCAGCTCGCACGTCAACACATGTTGGTTACACCCATTTAGAAAGTGTAGATCTGAAGAGGAGGGAAGAAGGAAAGCTATGAACAGAGTGGAGCTGGCTGAGTTTGAGAGCAGGAAGAGGAGGGAGGGCTGATCAAGCTTTTGCTTCATTCCAGGAAGAGCAGCGGTGTGAGAGAGACACTGTGTGTTTAACACTTGTTTGACCTCATTTCTCCTTTAAAAACACTGCTCACTGCAACTTTTAGTTGGTTCATTCTTCTTGGTATCTGTGGGGTTGGAGATGGCTCCCCAGTTTTCAGATTTCACTCTTCTCTTCTCCTAAAATGCAGTTTGATTAACATTTGTAATTATTACAATAAGTCAAACGCAGTGAATGAAAAATAGAGAACTTCATCGCTGCTGCAGAGGTGCTACCCATGATGTGTTACACCTTGTAATGTCATAATAAATGAAGTGGTATGGATGTAACATCATGTTCTGAAGTCAAACAGCAGACAAACGGAGTGGAGTTGTTTTAACTTCCTCTCTGGTGAGCAGGATGAAGGCGCCCTCTCGTGTTGTGCATCAGTTTTCACATTTCAGCGGTGAAGCTGCTGTGACGTTCACTGCAGGAAGACGTGGAAAAACTTGGCTGAGCCTTTGGCTGCTTCAAACAACATCAGCAAAGAGACACTGAAAGATATCACTGTGTGTGACTTTGTTCACAGCAATCTCAGCCTGTAACACTGATGCTGCATTCAGCTCACATGGGAAAGATGGTAGAGAAGAGTTTCCACTTTACAGACACGAGTCACATCAGCTCTCAGCTTGCTAATAGTAACAGTGCAGAAGTAAAGAATCAACCACATATAAAATAAAATGTGTCACGACTCAACAAAACTTCTTCACACCCAAACTTATTCAAGTGAATTGTTCCTATTTCTCCTTTTTTAATTATCTGTAATAAATCAGCTTTAATGACTAAATGCACAAAGAAAATGTTGGTTTTAAAAAGCCACAAGTGACAGAAAATGTAACCAGTGAGCAGAAGACGTCAGGGTTTGGCAGCAGTTTACTATCGATCCAGTCGATGAAACATTTTCTGGACAGAAGCACATTCAAACTCATATCACTTCCAGGAAGTAAACAAAGTAGCTTCTCATTCAAAAGAAACTTGTACTCCTATCAAATGGAAAACTTTTCATAATATAACTTTAAATGTAACCTTTTGTCGACAATAACATGAAATAAAAATGTAAAAGAAAATATTTTCACCCTGTTTTAAACAGACTTATTATCCCATTCATGAACTGTCCCAACAAAATATATTTATATTTTTAATTGAGTCTTTTTCTCTCCAAGTCGATGAAACAAAAGGGTATTAATCAGTCTTCAGTTCACTAACAAAAGGAAATGTCCCTGAGAAACGAACAAAAAAGAGATGTCCTTTGATTGTCCTTAGTGGGGGAAAAAATAACACAAGTGCTGACCAGCAAAATAAAGTTTTATCGAGCTCTCTATGAGAAATGCGTGAAAACGAGTTCTGTGGTGGAAATACTCAAAAGGTCCAGAAGAGGGCGACGCAGCAGCAGCTCCCCTCAATGGCAATGCTCAAAACCCCAACAGGTAAAAGAATACATCTTGTTTTTTTGGACTTGAAAGAAGGAGACAGGAAAGAAACAGTATTAATGTCTTAATGATAAATGACAGGGAATACTCTGACACAAAAGTAATTTCAGAGGAAATTCATAACTTCTATTCTAAATTATACACTTAAGATAAGATAAGATAAGATAAGATAAGATAATCCTTTATTAGTCCCACAGTGGGGAAATTTCCAACATTGCAGCAGCAAAGGGATAGCAAAATAGCAAGATAACTGTGCAAAATAAACTATATTAATAAATAAGTACAAAAAACGTGCAGGATGAAGATGAAGGAAATAAGCACAGAGGACGACATAAACAAACAATAAATACAGTATTTACAACGCCGAGAAACTCAACAGTTAAATAAAGAATGTTCACAGTTGCATGGTCGAAAGTGAAATTGCACTTGTGGTATTAAGCTGTACAAGTGGAGTCAGTTATTGTTGTGTGTGGTCTACTGGGAGCAGTGCTGGTTGTACAGTCTGACTGCAGCAGGGAGGAAGGACCTGTGGTAACGCTCCTTCATACATTTGGGGTGAAGCAGTCTGTCACTGAAGGAGCTTTCCAGTGCAGTCAGGGTGTCATGCATGGGGTGGGAGTCGTTCTTCAGCATGGATGACAGCTTAGCCATCATCCTCCTTTTTCCCACCACCTGCATTGAGTCTAAGGGGCACCCCAGGACAGAGCTGGCCTTCTTGATAAGTTTGTCAAGTCTCTTCCTCTCAGCAGTCGTGATGCTGCTGCTCCAGCAGACCACTCCATAGTAAATGGCTGATGCCACTACAGAGTCAAAGAAGGTCCTCAGGAGTGCTCCCTGCACTCCAAAGGACCTGAGTCTCCTCAGCAGGTATAGTCTGCTCTGACCCTTTTTGTAAAGTGACGTTGTGTTGATTGAACAGTCCAGTTTATTGTTCAGGTGAACACCCAGGCTCTCCTTTATTATTTATTTTAGCCGCAGAGTTACTCGCTCTTCATATAAAACATTGCCCAGATATAGAACCCTTAAATGTGTTAGGTAATCATTTGTCTGTTACTCGGCTAGCTGATGACACCACCAACCTTTTTAAAAGTTCATAATAGATCCTTCTTGTAATTAAGAAAATAGAGAGTTTTTCAAAGGCATCTGGGCTACATTTGAATTTAACTCTATACATGACCACCCTTTGATAGACCTATATGAAATCCCTGTTAAACAGGAGATCAGATACTTAGGAGTGATTATTACTAAAGATATACTACTCTAAATTATACACTTCTTCTCATTTAGACGAGGAATCAATTAATTTGGGGAATATGTTGCTTATTACTTTCAAGAAATGAAGTTGAGATTTTAGAGAAATATGTGATTCTGAACTTAACATAAAGGAGTTGGATACCGCTTTAAAACTAATGTCAGTAAACAAAGCCCCAGGTCAGGATGGTTTAACCTCAAACTTTTACAAATGTTTCTGGGAGTGTATAAAGGATCTATTATTTAATGCTTTAAAAGAACGTATTGACAATAATGGTTTAATGTCAACTATGAAGTAAGCAACTATTACCTTACTACCTAAACCTGGTAAGGATAAAAGGCGCATTGATAACTTCAGACCAATAACCTTATTGAATGCAGATTATAAGTTATTTACTCTTGTTTTAGCTAAAAGGTTGAGTTGAGAACAGGGTTTGATCAGATAATTACTGAGACTCAATTTTGGATTTCTTAAAGACAGATCTATACACAATAATATTAGGCTGGTTCTTGACCTTCTTTATTATAATTACTTTATTGAAGACAAAGGTTTTATTTTGTTTTTAGATTGTGAAAAAGCTTTTGATTCTGTTGAACACTCATATATCTTGAAAACAATGAAATATTTTGGTTTTGGTCCCAAATTAATGAAGATAATTGATATGATTTATAACAACATTAATAGTTCTGTTTCACTTCCTCAAGGTACAACTAAAAGATTTGAGGTTAACTGAGGCATTCGGCAGGGCTGTCCTTGCTCTCCTTTATTATTTATTTTAGCCACAGAGTTACTGGCTTTTCATATAAAACATTGCCCAGATATAGAACCCTTAAATGTGTTAGGTAATCATTTGTCTGTTACTCAGCTAGCTGATGACACCACCAACCTTTTTAAAAGTTCAGAACAGATCCTTCTTGTAATTAAGAAAATAGAGAGTTTTTCAAAGGCATCTGGGCTACATTTGAATTTATCTCTATACATGACCAGCCTTTGATAGACTTATATGAAATCCCTGTTAAACAGGAGATCAGATACTTAGGAGTGATTATTACTAAAGATATGAAAGCTAGAGAAGAACTGAATTTTGAGTCTGTTATAAAGAAATGCAGGTCTATACTTTTGTCTTGGTTACAAAGGGATCTAACAATCTTTGGACGTATTCTTATAACTAAAATTGAAACACTCTCTAGAATACTATACCCTGCCCTTTCATCAGCTGTCTCTAACAGATTAATTAAATCAATTAATCAAATCACCTTCAATTTTACCTGGAGAAACAAACATCACGTTGTTAGAAAAGGTGATATGGTTAAGTCATTAAAGAAGGGGGTTTAAAACTCAAGTGGTTACAACAATTCATGCGTGATAACAGTGGATTCTGGTTCAATATTCCTTCTAAAATATTTGGTAAATGTGGCGGGATTCATTTTCTATTGAGATGTGACTTTTGCGTTTCTAAACTACTCATTAAGCTGTCAAGGTTTCGTCAGCAAGTCCTCTTAAACTGGAAACTGGCTTATAGACATAATTTTACCCCTCATAATTCCCCCATATGGAACAACAGACGTGTCAGAAAATCTTTATGTTATTGTGAGTGTTTGGAGAGAGGTATCTGGTCTATCTTACATATAATGGATTAAGAAGGAAATCTTCTCGGATATGATGAATTTATTCGGAAATTTAATATGGAATGTACAAAAAAGACATTTTAAACAGTTATAAAAGCATTTTCTGTAAAAGGCATGTTATCATACGATAGTATCATTCCACAATTGTCCAAACTGCTCATAGACCAAGTCAATTTTACAGAGAAGAAATGTACAAACAGAGTTATCAGAGGTGTTCTCACTTCAGTACTTTTTCCTCTATCACTGAAAAATCTCTTAAAACAATGACCTGAGGAAAAAATAAGAAGAATAAGAACTGGGTATCTCTCTCTTCCAATTTCTCCTAAAGCCAAAGAAACTCATTTTAATAAATGACATTTACCCCTGTAATGAGTTTCTAAGACAAAGATTTAACATCGAGAAAAATAACTGTATTTTGTCTGTTTTTTATTTGTGAACATAAAAGATCTTTCTGGGGATCATTTCAAAACTGGGTCTCTGAAAAGGCCTCAGATGCTCCAAAGTTAAAATATGAGCTCATTAAATCTGGTGTTTTAATGGAGGACACAAAAAGGGAAAATATGTATAACAAAACCAGACCAAAGTTTCTTGTCTTTATGAATGAGTTGTTAAATTTCAACAAAAAAAAAGCACTGAAATATATTAGAACTCAACAAGCCTTGCACGTAAATAGTTTGATTCATATCTTTATTCCTATTTTCTCCCATTTTTTTTGTTTTTATTTTCATTTGTTTATTTTATTTTATTTGTTCCTAGCAGGGAAATATTTCCTGAGCAGGTGATATGAGAACATATGAAGGACAGAGACTGACTGACAAATGTTGTTCTGCTCTGAACATGAACTCTGGACTTTGTGGTGTTTCAGGAGGAAAACTGCCTCAGTTATACTCTCATATTGTGACGCCGCCACAAAGATGAGGGCAGAGACATATACATGGTTTTCTTTGAGGGTTCATAAGTAAAATAAGCTTGAAATAAAAAGCTGTTAAATGTTGTAGCTCCCTCTCAGCCCTGCTGTATCTTGTCTCCACCTAGCTGACTCTGCTCAGGTGTGCTGCTGCACACAGGTGAAGGGGGCGTGGCCTTTGAGAACAAAGACAAGGGAGTTGTTTGGGGAGGGGATTTAGATTTTTGTCAGCAGAGGAGGAAACAGAAGACAGAGGTGGAAGCCGGGCAGCCTGCTGTGGAGAAAGCCCTCTACTGTCTCTTTTTATGCTGTTTCCTCGAGCGGCTGGAGGCTGAACTCCAACAAGAGTGTGTGGAGGACCATAAACACTGAGCAAACTCATGACTGAAGACTGGACTGTCTCTTCCTGATCCCCCCGCTGAGTATCATTCCTTTTTTGGGGATCTTTTTCCTTTTTTTGTAATGCATTACTTTATTTGATTTCCTATTTTTGCATTCCGAAACGTGGACTTTGAATGTTTATTTTGAGCATTAGATTACTTTCATAAGGGAAAGTGGTTTAAGTTGGACAACAAGGACGATTATTAAGTACACATTCCTGCAGTTAATGTTTTTTGCTTGTATTTTTATTCTGGGAGGGCGTTATTTTCTTAATAAATTGTGTTCAAGCTGCATTTCAGTTTCCTTTCAATTCTTTCATTTGCTGCTGTCAGTAGGGAGTTAAAGGTAGCGCTGGTAACACACACATCCACAGAAGAAGCAATCTCTAGTTCGGTAAAGTTGGAAAGATATAGTTCGGTAAAGTTGGAAAGATATTCACAGATTCGGACTTCCGGCATCAATAACTCATTAGTGATACGTTGTCAAAACATAAACGAGGCCTCTTTCCCATCGTTGTAAGGTAGACAATGTGCTACAAGCCCAGTTTTATCGAAAGTAGCTGTCTTTCAAGCTGCAGAAATAACATTGGTGTCAATGAGCAGCCGGCTGTGAGACGAGTGGATAGGGACCGTCTGCAAATTGCAAAACCGCTACAGCAGCGAAGAGAAACACTACACAGATATTCAATAACTTCAGTCTTATACACTGTAGTGTCACCAAAATCACTGCAGCCTTCAACTGGCTTCTGTTGATCATACTACAACGCTTGTTTTATAATATATATATATATATATATATATATATATATATATATATATATATATATAATTTTAAGAAACTTTATAATAAAATGCAATAACTTCACCTTTATGCACTGCAGAAGAATTAAACTCTGTCCAGCCATCATCTGGTTCCTGCTGATCATACTACAACACTTGGTTTGATTTTTTTTTTTCTTTTCATAATTTTATGGATTTTTTTATTAGAAATAAAATGTAATAAATTCTCTTTTATGCACTGTAGTGTCACCAAAATCATTGCAGCCATCAACTGGATGCTGCTGATCATACTACAACACTTGGTTTGATATTAAAAACATTTTTTCATAATTTTATGGAATTTTTATTAATAACAAAATTTAATAACTCCACTTTTATGCACTGTAGTGTCACCAAATTTACTGCAGCCATCAACTGGATGCTGCTGATCATAATACAACACTTGGTTTGATATTTTTTTTAAAAATCATAATTTTAAGAATTTTTATTAATAATAAAATTTAATAACTTCTCTTTTATGTACTGTAGTGTCACCAAAATCATTGCAGCCATCAACTGGATGCTGCTGATCATAATACAACACTTGGTTTGATATTTTTTTTAAAAATCATAATTTTAAGAATTTTTATTAATAATAAAATTTAATAACTTCTCTTTTATGTACTGTAGTGTCACCAAAATCATTGCAGCCATCAACTGGATGCTGCTGATCATACTACAACTCTTGGTTTGATATTTTTTTTAAAAATCATAATTTTAAGAATTTTTATTAAGAATAAAATTTAATAACTTCTCTTTTATGTACTGTAGTGTCACCAAAATCACTACAGCCATCAACTGGATGCTGCTGGTCATACTACAACACTTGGTTTGATATCTTTTTTTAAATCATAATTTTATGGAATTTATATTAATAATAAAATTTAATAACTCCACTTTTATGCACTGTAGTGTCACCAAAATCATTGCAGCCATCAACTGGATGCTGCTGATCATACTACAACTCTTGGTTTGATATTTATTTTAAAAATCATAATTTTATGGAATTTTTATTAATAATAAAATTTAATAACTTCTCTTTTATGCATTGTAGTGTCACCAAAATCATTGCAGCCATCAGCTGGATGCTGCTGATCATACTACAACTCTTGGTTTGATATTTATTTTAAAAATCATAATTTTATGGAATTTTTATTAAAAATAAAATTTAATAACTTCTCTTTTATGCATTGTAGTGTCACCAAATTTACTGCAGCCATCAACTGGATGCTGCTGATCATACTACAACACTTGGTTTGATTTTTTTTTTTAAATCATAATTTTATGGAATTTTTATTAGAAATAAAATTTAATAACTCCACTTTTATGCACTGTAGTGTCACCAAAATCATTGCAGCCATCAACTGGATGCTGCTGATCATACTACAACACTTGGTTTGATTTTTTTTTTTTCTCTGTCCCACTGTCCTTACCTGCCTCACTATGACTCATTAATGGCTCCTTAGTCTCACAAACTGTTTTTTTTTTTGTTCCTTTACTTCAGCTTCATTCAATTCCTGTTGTTTGTTGACTAAATCCCTCACTCCATTACGATTTTTGGTCCATATGACCCAGAGCCAGTGACAGTTTTTTGGATTATCCTGACCAAATAGTGCTGTAGACAGTTCAGACCATATTTTTGAGGAATAACTGGTATCCCTGTTTGCAATGTTAGCACTCTTCATTGTTCTGGCCAGTGCTTCCATTCCTCCTGCCATTGCCCATAGGTCTTTTCTATGAGCTTTGGTTCCTTTTTTAACTCGTCCCATTGTCTTAACATTGCACCTAACCCTGTGAAAATGAGACAAGCAAAGCTAGAAGTTTTTATCAGGATAAAGTGAGGGGTCCAATATGGAAAGATGCAGTAAAACACATGGGAATGTCATATCAAGAAATGCAAGATAAGGTTAAAGTATCAATACATAGCTACGAACTAAACGTAATATTACATTTCAGATTTACAAAATTTAATATTCTTATTTGGCAATTTACATAATATTTCAACATGAGGTTAAAGTTAGATTTATTTCTGGAATACATTTACATTAAAAATCATTTGGAGATTCAGTAACATTTCACTTACGTAAATATTGTCAAGATTTCAGATTCCAAAAGGTAGACAAGCACAGCACAGCACAACTCCAATAAAAAACATAAAATTACTTACACATAAAGATGAAACTGAACTGAAGGGGAAAAATTCCAAGAAATCCAATGCCATCTTCTCCTTCATGGTGATCTGCAGGTTATGCAGACTGAAAAGATCTGAGGTAGAGCTTAATTGAAAGTTTTTCCTGATTGGCTAGTGGCTTCATCACACTTTTGTATCCTTGTGTGATTGGTTTAAACAGTGTCCTTGAGGCAGCAATGACATCACCTTTTTCGCTTACGAAAAAATATTTTATATCAAACCAAGACCTGTAGTATGATCAGCAGCAGCCAGTTGATGGCTGTAGTGATTTTGGTGACACTACAATGCATAAAAGAGAAGTTATTAAATTTTATTATTAATAAAAATTCCATAAAATTATGATTTTTAAAAAAAATATCAAACCAAGAGTTGTAGTATGATCAGCAGCAGCCAGTTGATGGCTGCAGTAAATTTGGTGACACTACAGTACATAAAAGTGGAGTTATTAAATTTTATTATTAATAAAAATTCCATAAAATTATGAAAAAATGTTTTTAATATCAAACCAAGTGTTGTAGTATGATCAACAGCATCCAGTTGATGGCTGCAATGATTTTGGTGACACTACAGTGCATAAAAGAGAAGTTATTACATTTTATTTCTAATAAAAAATCCATAAAATTATGAAAAGAAAAAAAAAAATCAAACGTGTTGTAGTATGATCAGCAGGAACCAGATGATGGCTGGACAGAGTTTAATTCTTCTGCAGTGCATAAAGGTGAAGTTATTGCATTTTATTATAAAGTTTCTTAAAATTATATATATATATATATATAATTTATTTATTATATTTATTTATATTATTATATTTTATTTATAATATATATATATATATATATATATATATATATTATAAAACAAGCGTTGTAGTATGATCAACAGGAGCCAGTTGAAGGCTGCAGTGATTTTGGTGACACTACAGTGTATAAGACTGAAGTTATTGAATATCTGTGTAGTGTTTCTCTTCGCTGCTGTAGCGGTTTTGCAATTTGCAGACGGTCCCTATCCACTGGTCTCACAGCCGGCTGCTCATTGACACCAATGTTATTTCTGCAGCTTGAAAGACAGCTACTTTCGATAAAACTGGGCTTGTAGCACATTGTCTACCTTACAACGATGGGAAAGAGGCCTCGTTTATGTTTTGACAACGTATCACTAATGAGTTATTGATGCCGGAAGTCCGAATCTGTGAATATCTTTCCAACTTTACCGAACTTGAATGTGGACGTGTCCGGTGTCCGCCAGCATATGATAGTATGATTTCACTAGCAAGGACCACACATCAATCGGAATTAATTTTAACAATTTATTGACGTGAATGTAGATTTGGTATAAACATTGATGTTGGATTATTGGAATGGATGGTTGAGTGCGGTGTGGGGAAGCTTCGGTGGGAATCCGCCGTGGCTCCCGGGCACGACAGATCCAAAAGCATGCATTATATGAGAGAGGAAAAAGCCGATTTGAGATCTCTTAGGTCGGAACGGACGTAACGGCGATAAGCTTGGGAGGACCATCTGCCCATGATCTGAATAAAGTGTTCCGGTATACCGCTGCGGGAAACCGAGGTGGCAGCTCCGATTCTGAAAGAATGTCTGGAGTAATTCATGGGAGAGATGCCTGACAATGACGGGACCTGAAGGAAGTGTTGGTGGAACCAGAAGCCGGTAACTACTTGGCCGGATTCAGATGCAAACAGAGGGTCATCTTGGGATTTGCTTTGTGATGTCCGGAAATGTAAATAATTGGAGAGAATAAGGAAGGCGTTTAGAACTGATTGAATGTAGTAGAAGTAGAAGACGGGAGTGGGTTGGCTAGATTAGTTGGTTTTGGTTCTTTTTAAAAATAACTATGGTGTCGTTAGAGAAAAAAAAAGGTCCGAGAGGCAGGCGTGCCAACGTGGATCGTATCGAAGGGTCGAAGCAGTGAATTCTGAGCATCTGAGGAAACGGAAGAAGGCGAGAATGAACATTGCCTCTTGAGTTTGGTTGACGTGAGGTATGCTATATCTGGAGCGGATGGTGTGGATACAGCGTGACAGCAGATCCGTGGTTAATGGGAGTCTACGAGGATTATGGGCTGGTTCTTAGCGTGAGAAGCCTCTGAGTAGTGAGGTGATCTGGGGATGACCATGAGCTGGCCATGACTCCCGTTTAGGAGTTTAGAGATGAACGAAATGCTGCTGAGGTAGACTTTGATTGTCTGGGTTTTAATTTCCCAAGACAGAATGGGCGTGGGTGATGAAGCAGGTTAAGGTGATGAGATCAAATGAAGGAAAAGTGATGTTATGCATGTTGTGAAAGTTGTGGAAACAATTCCAAGCCGACCGATATGGAGAGAGAGTTGCATGGGGACAGGCTATTGATGATGGTGTTCTGAGATTCCAGATCAGGGGCATGAAAGCTGGGTTTAGATGTTGAAAGACAAGGTCGAATATGGAGGAACCGGAGTCGGGTGTGCGTCTACATGAGGAGCCAAGCTTCTGAACTTCTTTATTTATGATGTCAAACTACTGCGAGATTGTCTGAGTAGATGAGGACAGATAGGCGACTCCATTCACGGCCCCATAACGTGGTGGCGACGATGACGGGGTAGATCTCAAAGAGAGCAGATAAAGTGACCTGGCAGTCTCCTTCCAACTCTTGGGGCCATTTGCCTACGAACCAACTTTCATCGTAAAAAAACCCCAAAACCGGCAGACGGAGCCGCGTCATCGAAAAAGTTGACGTCCTGAGGATGAGACAGGTGATCGTCATAAAGAAGGAGAATCGTTCCAATCGCCGAGCAGACGGAGCCAGAACCAGAGCTCGGCGCGGCTGGGCGCAACGAGAGAGACGGAGGCCATGAGCGATGGGACAGAAGAAGCGACAGGCAACGGATGAGAAAGGAAGCGCCCCCCGGGGAACAATGCGGATGCAGGCTTCGAGGGTAAGCAGTAGAGGGCACTGGCAGCCCGGTGCCAAAAGCCCCAAGGAGAGTGAACCGTTGCAGTAGCCGATGTCGTACGTCTGGGGGCCCCCGACATCTCGGCGCCAGATGCCCCAAGGAGAGTTAAGTGGTATGGTTGCCGGGTGTGCACGGCCGGGGGCGATGGCATCCCAATGCCAGACTCCCCAGCAAAAGCGAACCGCTGCAGGCCTCGATGTTAAGCAGTAGAGGGCACCGGCAGCCTGGTGCCAGATGCCTCAAGAAGAGTGAAACGGCGCAGTTGGAGAGGTCATACGGCCGGGGGCACAGCATCTCGGTGCCAGAAGCTCCAACGAGAGCGAACTGTCGAAGTCACTGTGAACGTACGACTGGGGGCAGTGGCACCCTGGTGCCAGATGCCCCAGCGAGAGCGAAGTGGTTGGGTTGCCGAGCGTGCACAGCCGGGGGCAATAGTATCCCAATGCCAGACTCCCCAGCAAAAGCGCACCGCTGCAGGCATCAATGTTAAGCAATGGAGGGCACTGGCAGCCTGGTGCCAGAAGCCTCAAGAAGAGGGAAACGGTGCAGTGAGCAAGGTCGTACGGCCGGGGGCGCGGCATCTCGGTGCCAGAAGCTCCAACGAGAGCGAACTGTCAAAGTCACTGTGAACGTACAACTGGGGGCAGCAGCACCCCGGTGCCAGAAGCCCCAGCGAGAGCGAAGTGGATTGGTTGCCAGGCATGCACAGCCGGGGGCAATGGCATCCCAAAGCCAGACTCCCAAGCAAAAGCAAACCGCTGCAGGCGTCGATGTTAAGCAGTAGAGGGCACTGGCAGCCTGGTGCCAGATGCCTCAAGAAGAAACAAATGGCGCAGAAGGCGAGGTCATGCGGCCAGGGGCACGGCCTCTCGGTGCCAGAAGCTCCAACGAGAGCGAACTGTCGAAGTCACTGTGAACGTCAACTGGGGGCAGCGGCACCCCGGTGCCAGATGCCCCAGCGAGAGCAAAGTGGTTTGGTTGCCGAGCGTGCACGGCTGGGGGCAATGGTATCCCAATGCCAGACTCCCCAGCAAAAGCGAACCGCTGCACCGGCAGCCCGGTGCCAGATGCCTCAAGAAAAGAGAAAAGGTGCAGTAAGGGGGGTCGGACGGCCAGGGGCACGGCCTCTCGGTGCCAGGAGCTCCAACAAGAGTGAACTGTCGAAGTCACTGTGGATGTACGACTGGGGGCAGCGGCACCCTGGTGCCAGATGCCCCAGCGAGAGCGAAGTGGTTTGGTTGCCGAGCGTGCACGGCTGGGGGCAATGGTATCCCAATGCCAGACTCCCCAGCAAAAGCGAACCGCTGCACCGGCAGCCCGGTGCCAGATGCCTCAAGAAAAGAGAAAAGGTGCAGTAAGGGGGGTCGGACGGCCAGGGGCACGGCCTCTCGGTGCCAGGAGCTCCAACAAGAGTGAACTGTCGAAGTCACTGTGGATGTACGACTGGGGGCAGCGGCACCCTGGTGCCAGATGCCCCAGCGAGAGCGAAGTGGTGTGATTGCCGAGCGTGCACAGCCGGGGGCCATGGCATCCCAAAGCCAGACTTCCCAGCAAAAGCGAACCGCTGCAGGCGTCGATGTCAAGCAGTAGAGGGCACTGGTAGCCCGGTACCAGATGCCTCAAGAAGAGTGAAACGGCGCAGCAGGTGAGGTCGTACGGCCGGGGGCATGGCATCTGGTGCCAGAAGCTCCAACGAGAGCGAACTGTCGAAGTCACTGTGAACGTACAACTGGGGGCAGCGGCATCCCGGTGCCAGATGCCCCAGCGAGAGCGAAGTGGTGCGGCTGCCGAGCATGTACGGCTGGGGGCAATGGCATCCCAATGCCGGAATCCCCAGCAAAGCGATCCGCTGCAGGCATCGATGTTAAGCAGTAGAGGGCACTGGCGGCCCGGTGCCAGTGCCCTCTACTACAGGGCCAGCATCTCGGTGCCAGATGAGCCAACATGAGTGGGCCACTCAAATGGAGGTGGGAGAGCGGTCGAGGGCGTGGGCATCCTGGTGCCGAGGTTGCAGGGTGATGCGAGCTGGTGGGAGTGGGAGGGCGCCGCCAACATCGCTGGCAACCCCGGGCAAACCTGACCACCGTGGCCGACGGGACCTAGGAGAATTGGCCGCCGGAGACGTGGTGCAGTCAAGAATCTGGGTACAAAGATCGGAAGGAACCGGAGACGGACAAGAAACGAAAGCGCTAGGAGGGCAGAAGGGAGGATCGGCCGTGGCCAGGGTGAAAGTAGGCAAAGGCCGCCGCGACGAAAAATGATCGGAAAGGAGACCAGAACCGTGGACGAAACGACATGGTGCACAGGATGAGAGGGAGAATTCGGTGGCAGCCCGGTGCCAACAACCCTGGCCCACACGGGTTGCGGACGCACGGTGAGGGGCACTGACAACACGGTGCCAGATGCCCCAGCGAGAGCGAACTGGTGCAGTGGCTGGGATTGCACGGCTGGGGGCGCCGACAACCCAACAGACCAGGAAGCTGTGGGTGTACGACTGGCGACAACAGCATCCCGGTGCAGGGTGCCCCAGCGAGAGCGAAGTGGTGCGATTGTCGAGCATACACGGCCGAGGGCACCGATACCCTGGTGCCAGAAAGTCCATCAAGAAACAAATGCTGCAATTGCTGAGGTTGAGCAGTAGAGGGCACCGGCAGCCCGGTGCCAGGTGCCCCAAGGGGACAGATCTGCTGTGGATGGCCAGGAAGAGCAGGAAGTGGCGCTGGCATCCCCGTGCCAGGCGGTCCAACATGAGTGGGCTGCTCAAATTGAGGAGGGAGAACAGTCAAGGCAACACAGCGTCGAGAATCCCAGGTCAGGTGAGCTGGCGGGAGTGGGAGGGCGCCACGACACATCAGACGCCTCAGGCAAACCTCCGCGGCTAGTGGGACCGAGGCAAAGCGACTTTTTTTTTTTTCTTTTTTTTGGGAGTTTTTCCTTGGGTGATGTGAGGGTCTAAGGGCCGAGGAATGTCGTAAACTGTATAGCCCACCGAGGCGAACCATGTTTTGAGATAATGGGCTCAACAAATAAAATTGACTTGACTAGACTTGACTCGAGACGCCCGTGGCAGCATGTCCCCGCTTCCTATTCAGCACGGCCGCCGGAAGTGGTTGAAGACGAACCGGCCCTTTAACAGAGGTGCTGACGTCATGGCGCACAACGGGAGCCGCCGCGATGACGTCACCCGGAACAGCGCCGATGTTGACAGAGCAGCGCTCGGATGTCAGGATGTCAATAAGCTTGTTGTCAGTTCTGCGAAACGGTATTCCCCGGTCTGCAAAGGCGGCCGGCAATCGGGAGACCTCGCTGGAGCGTGGTGACGCCGCGCTCCACACGGCGCTCCAGCGCTCGTCGCTCGACATCAGGCCACCGAGCCGGGAGAGTCGAGACAACGGCGGGAAGCCGCCACCATCCTCCACCGCGATGGAGTAGGAGAACCGCAGCGGCGCAGGGCTGCACGGGGGCGACCGCGTCCTCTTCTTTCCGCTGAGGGTGGTGGACCAGGAGATGCAGAGGAACCATCGGCCGAGCCGTACATCTGGATGGTGAGCAGAGAGGAGCCGGGTGGAACATGGACCATGGAGGCAACCGAGGGGCCGGCGGCCGGTTGCGCCGCCGAAGTCGGCGTCTCCGGCATGGATGCGGCAGAGAAGTTGTCAGCGTCGGACCCTGAGGACGCCTGCACGGCCAGATGGAGACGGCGAGGGCCATCGTCACGGCTTCGACCAAAGGTTGTCATCCGACGGGGACAGAGAGACAGAATCCATAATAGGGGCGAGTGAGCGAACCGCAGCCGACTGAGAGCGAAACGCTACGTGGTGTGTCGGTACGCGCTCGTGCAGAATAACGAGAACGAAAGGGGGAGATCGGGTTAGGAGGGTATTTAAGCCGGAAGAGGCGCGGTTAAGGTGCGGTAGAGGTGTGGTCCTGCTCCTGAAACTCTGCTATAAGCTTCACATGTAGTGAGGAAACAGGGGGAGGGTCACCCTCTCCCTATGGAGGAGTGTGGGGAGGGATTCCCACATACCTGATGACTGATGACTGTCACCTGTGCTCGGATAGGGGAGGGAGTGCATTGACTCAAAGGTGGGCAGAGTACGGGAGAACGGCGGTGAGAAAGACTGGACTCTTGTCCGTGGCTGTGGCACCATTGCGGGAGGGTGCTGTTCGCAACTTTTAGTGTTGCCGGCAGCGAAGACAGTTGAGTAGGCGAACCGCTTCTGTGTTAGGAGGGGAGGCTGGATGCCTCCTTTAGGTAGCGAGGGACCGGGGAGTAGAAGGTGCCTGTGCAGCGTTAGGCGGATCAGCAACCTTCCTGCCCCAACAAACGCTTCACGCCGTTAAGCCACTGCAAGCAGGTTATCCACCGTCAGTGCTTTGGCGTCCTGGCTGTTTGACTGTTTCTTCCTATGTGCGCTTCCTGACTCTACGGGAGGATCCAAGACTTACCCCCCATGGGGGGGATGTTATGTGATATTTCAGAGTTTGTTATAGTGTATTTATTATTGTGCTAATGGTGCCCATTTAGGGGCAGTATCTGTGACTCTGTTAGCCCTCTGCCTCCCCCTATTGTTTGGAGTGGGTTTGACCTGCCTACAGTTTGGAGCAGTCCATATTGGGTGCTGTGCATCCTGATAGTGTTTTAGGAGTGTGTAGAGCACTATTTTGCTGTGCTGTGTGCAGTGATCTTTGTAAGGTGTGAGCAAAGTTATCTTAATTCACTTGCAGTGTTGTGTGTTAAGGGCTGGGGAGGGCTGTCAAATTATTTAGTGGTTGACTCTATGGGGATTCCTGTGTGGGGTTGTCTCGCAGCTTTTATGAATTTGTACTCCCATTAAAGGTTATTTGTGTATTACATTCCTAGCCTTTGGGGTGTATGTCCTCTTGCCTCTGACGCCGGACCAGACCAGATTTACAAAGGTGGTGGCAGCTTCATGCTATCCTAAATCTTTAACAACCAGTAATTATTACAATATCGACGCCATCCGTTCTGTCCGGCCATGTTGTCAAGGGACACCGTCTGTGTGCATTGCTGGTGGATGTGAAAGGTGGCCTTTGGCGTCACACTTGGACACCTTAGGCACTGACAGAGCAGCGCTCTGACTTTGACATCTGTACCAACACACCTACATCATATTAGTTTCATACATTTATTCCAGTGGCTGGCAGAGCTCCAAAATTCAACAGGCACAGAAACTACATAATTACAAGCATTTCATGCAGAGGGTTATGATGGGAAAATGTTGCCATCCGCTAGTTTGCAGTAAAAATTACAAATTTGACTACTTTCCTCCAAGATAAAACCCTGACATTACAGAATGCATTATAATATTCTGTCATGACTGTGAGATTAAAATATGTGAAGTTTTCTTTTTCATGAAAAACAGTGACATCATTTATTCAAACTGGCATTTAAAGGGTTAAAATCCTAAAAATAAATGGTTATTTGGTCATTTTGATCAGGGCTGAAGTTGACTGAAATATTTAACCCCAAAAAAGGGGGAAAAATTAATCTGTAAAATTTCTATAGCACTTTTTTGAAAGTGGACATTTTTATCCTTAATGGCTTTAACGCATCCTAAATTATAAATCTGACTCTGCACAAAAAAAACTATCAATGCATTCAAATGGCATTTAAAGGGTTAAACGTTTAGTGGTTTTGATCAGGACTGAAGTTGATTCAAAGATTTAACTGAAAAAAAGTGGGAAAAAAATATTAATCTATAACATTTTTAAATCAGTTTTTGGAAGTGGACATTTTTGTCCTTAGTGGCTTTAACGAGTCCTAAATTATAAATCTGACCCTGCACAAAAACTATACATACATCAAAATCAATGTTGTCCATAATCTTTGACATATTCAACACTATGATTTAAAAAAAAATCCCTCAGCCTCCCCTCATTTGTTATTTTGAAATTAACCAATTTTTTGGATGTGTTTCTCATGAAAAGCAGTGACATCATGTAATCAGAGTGGCATTTAAGGGGTTAAAATCCCAACAATGTTTCATCATTTGATGGTTGTCATTAGGACTGAAGTTGATTCAAAGATTCACAATTCATAGTATAACCAAGCGTCAAAATGAAGCTGATTATTATGATATAAGTTTCACATTTTCTCCATCGTCTTCACACACTACACTGAAATAAATACAAAAAGGAAATACGTTAAATTTCTTTATTCATCATGAAAACCTTCAGTTTGTTCACATCCCATCAGTAAAATCTGCTAAACGACTTTTTAAGAAATCATTTTATGAACAGATTTTCTTCATCAACACAAGCAATGTTCACAATACATCATAGTGTCTCATATGTACATCGTCTGATCTGCCAAAAAATGTCTATGCAATTATAATAATAATAATAATAATAATAATAATAATAATAATAATAATAATAATAATAATACATTACATTGATAAAGCGCCTTTCTTGAACTCATGGTCGCTTTACAAATAAAAAAATTATAGATCTCTTACACAAATTTACAAAAACAGACCAAACTTAAGCTCTGTTGATTCCAAATGCAAAAATCCAAATAATCATCAAATATTTCGAGCACGGAGAAGTTAACATTTCCATCCAGAGACAAACATCATGGTGAGCAGTGACAGACTCCATGGCTAAACAGACACAGGAAGGAGCGCCACCTTAAGAAACTCAAACATTTACACAGCAACTAATGACAAGACGTCCAAGTACCGCCCATAATCTTTGATTGACAGGTGATCTCTGTGCAGGGAAGACATGAAAAGAGAAATCAGCTCTCAGAAACAATCATGGACACAAAATATGTTTCAGATCATAAACACAGAATTTAACCTGCCATCTCTTAAAATGACTTCTGTCTATTTGAGTTTACACAACTTAGCCGTGTTTCCATAGGAACCCCAAAACCGGATTCCAGCATAGAGCGGCTGAGTGAATGTGGTCTGGACTCTGTGGAGGAGAGTCATGGTTTCAGAGACGCTGTAGAAGGACAGAATACCTGCACTGTGATCCAGGTACACTCCTACTCTGGAGGACCGAGGACCTGAGACAGGAGTGTGGACATTGTTGTACCAAAACTCATAACTGTTGGTGTCACAACTTAACATCCAAGATTTGTCATTGAATCCAAATTCAGATTCACTCCACCTCCCGTCTCTGCTGATATTCTTGTATGCGACTGCTACATAAACTCCTTCTCCTCTCCACTCCACCTCCCAGTAACAACGTCCAGTCAGACTCTCTCTACTCAGGACCTGACGACATCCAGTGAATCTGTCTGGATGATGAGAATAAGACTGTTGTTTTTCCATCAATGTTGCTTTTCTGTTCCCCTTAGATAATAACAGCAGTGTGTTTGCTGTGTTTGGATCCAGTGTGATCACACGTGAATATTTTAAGAATCCAGCTCTGGTTTTTGGCTCTGGTGGTGAATTTGACAGTAAAACATTCACTTTAGTCATTGCCAGTGAGATGTTTGTCCATTCCTCTCTCAGGACGTCCTGTAGTTTGTCTCTGACTTCTGACACAGCTGCTGTCACGTCCTCAAAGTGCCGCAGAGGACGGATGTTGATGCTGGATGAGTCTGTAGATTCACTGAGTGCTGACAGTGAGGGGTAGTTCTGCAGAAACTGGTTGTGATCTTCTGTGTGTGAGAGCTTCTTCAGCTCAGCGTCTCTCCTCTTCAGCTCAGTGATCTCCTGCTCCAGCTTCTCCTGAAGCTCTTTGACTCGTCTCGCTTCACTTTTCTGCTGAGATCTGACCTGCTGCTTCACATCAGAGCTTCTTTTCTCCATGAGACGGATCAGCTCGGTGAAGATCTTCTCACTGTCCTCCACTGCTTTATCAGCAGAGCGGTTGATGGCCTCCACCTCCTGCTGAAGCTGCTTCACGTCTTTCTCTCTGTCCTGGATTCTCTGCTGGATGTTTTGTCGACTCACCTCCAGCTCTTCCTGCCTCTCAGTCCTCTCTGCTGCAGCTGAGACTGTGTCGTGGCCTTTATGTTCATCCACAGAGCAGAGATAACAGATACACTGCTGATCAGTGCGGTAGAACATCTTCATCATCTCGTCATGACGAGAGCAGATGTTCTCCTGGAGCTTCTTGCAGGGCTCCACCAGCTTGTGTTTTGTTAATGGAGCGGCGTCATAATGAGGCTGGAGGTGTTTCTCACAGTAAGAGGCCGGACAGACCAGACAGGACTTGAAAGCTTTCAGTTTTCTCCCAGTGCAGACATCACAGGCCACATCTTCAGGTCCAGCATAGCAGTGATCAGCAGGAGCAGCTTGGAGTCCAGTCTTCTTCAGTTTCTCCACTAAAACTGCCAACATGGTGTTTTTCAGCAGCACGGGCCTCGGTGTGAAGCTCTGCCTGCACTGAGGGCAGCTGTACTTTTTCCTCTCATCCTCTCCATCCCAGAAGCTTTGAATACAGTTCATGCAGTAGCTGTGTCCACAAGAAGTAGCCACCGGATCCTTCAGCAGGTCCAGACAGATGGAACAAGAGAAGGTTTCGCGGTCCAGCTGAACTCCTTTCTGCGCCATTTCACCTCTCAGTGACAAAGACTGTCTGAGTTTCACTTTCTCACAAGTGAAAGCAGTTTGAGCTCTGATCTCAACAACATGAGTCTGTGCAGCTCGCACGTCAACACATGTTGGTTACACCCATTTAGAAAGTGTAGATCTGAAGAGGAGGGAAGAAGGAAAGCTATGAACAGAGTGGAGCTGGCTGAGTTTGAGAGCAGGAAGAGGAGGGAGGGCTGATCAAGCTTTTGCTTCATTCCAGGAAGAGCAGCGGTGTGAGAGAGACACTGTGTGTTTAACACTTGTTTGACCTCATTTCTCCTTTAAAAACACTGCTCACTGCAACTTTTAGTTGGTTCATTCTTCTTGGTATCTGTGGGGTTGGAGATGGCTCCCCAGTTTTCAGATTTCACTCTTCTCTTCTGCTAAAATGCAGTTTGATTAAAATCTTTTAATTATTACAATAAGTCAAACACAGTGGACGAAAAATAGAGAACTTCATCGCTGCTGCAGAGGTGCTACCCATGATGTGTTACACCTTGTAATGTCATAATAAATGAAGTGGTATGGATGTAACATCATGTTCTGAAGTCAAACAGCAGACAAACAGAGTGGAGTTGTTTTAACTTCCTCTCTGGTGAGCAGGATGAAGGCGCCCTCTCGTGTTGTGCATCAGTTTTCACATTTCAGCGGTGAAGCTGCTGTGACGTTCACTGCAGGAAGACGTGGAAAAACTTGGCTGAGCCTTTGGCTGCTTCAAACAACATCAGCAAAGAGACACTGAAATATCTGTGATATCACTGTGTGTGACTTTGTTCACAGCAATCTCAGCCTGTAACACTGATGCTGCATTCAGCTCACGTGGGAAAGATGGTAGAGAAGAGTTTCCACTTTACAGACACGAGTCACATCAGCTCTCAGCTTGCTAATAGTAACAGTGCAGGAGTAAAGAATCAACCACATATAAAATAAAATGTGTCACGACTCAACAAAACTTCTTCACACCCAAACTTATTCAAGTGAATTGTTCCTATTTCTCCTTTTTTAATTCTCTGTAATAAATCAGCTTTAATGACTAAATGCACAAAGAAAATGTTGGTTTTAAAAAGCTACAAGTGACAGAAAATGTAACCAGTGAGCAGAAGACGTCAGGGTTTGGCAGCAGTTTACTATCGATCCAGTCGATGAAACATTTTCTGGACAGAAGCACATTCAAACTCATATCACTTCCAGGAAGTAAACAAAGTAGCTTCTCATTCAAAAGAAACTTGTACTCCTATCAAATGGAAAACTTTTCTTAATATAACTTTAAATGTAACCTTTTGTCGACAATAACATGAAATAAAAATGTAAAAGAAAATATTTTCACCCTGTTTTAAACAGACTTATTATTCCATTCATGAACTGTCCCAACAAAATATATTTATATTTTTAATTGAGTCTTTTTCTCTCCAAGTCGATGAAACAAAAGGGTATTAATCAGTCTTCAGTTCACTAACAAAAGGAAATGTCCCTGAGAAAAGAACAAAAAAGAGATGTCCTTTGATTGTCCTTAGTGGGAGAAAAAATAACACAAGTGCTGACCAGCAAAATAAAGTTTTATAGAGCTCTCTATGAGAAATGCGTGAAAACGAGTTCTGTGGTGGAAATACTCAAAAGGTCCAGAAGAGGGCGACGCAGCAGCAGCTCCCCTCAATGGCAATGCTCAAAACCCCAACAGGTAAAAGAATACATCTTATTTTTTTTTGACTTGAAAGAAGGAGACAGGAAAGAAACAGTATAAATGTCTTAATGATAAATGACAGGGAATACTCTGACACAAAAGTAATTTCAGAGGAAATTCATAACTTCTACTCTAAATTATACATTTCTTCTAATTTAGACGAGGAATCAACTTCATTTCTTGAAAGTATAAGCAACATATTCCCCAAATTAATTGAGATTTTAGAGAAATATGTGATTCTGAACTTAACATAAAGGAGTTGGATACCGCTTTAAAACTAATGTCAGTAAACAAAGCCCCAGGTCAGGATGGTTTAACCTCAAACTTTTACAAATGTTTCTGGGAGTGTATAAAGGATCTATTATTTAATGCTTTAAAAGAACGTATTGACAATAATGGTTTAATGTCAACTATGAAGTAAGCAACTATTACCTTACTACCTAAACCTGGTAAGGATAAAAGGCGCATTGATAACTTCAGACCAATAACCTTATTGAATGCGGATTATAAGTTATTTACTCTTGTTTTAGCTAAAAGGTTGAGAACAGGGTTTGATCAGATAATTACTGAGACTCAATTTTGGATTTCTTAAAGACAGATCTATACACAATAATATTAGGCTGGTTCTTGACCTTCTTGATTATAATTACTTTATTGAAGACAAAGGTTTTATTTTGTTTTTAGATTGTGAAAAAGCCTTTGATTCTGTTGAACACTCATTTATCTTGAAAACAATGAAATATTTTGGTTTTGGTCCTAAATTATTGAAGGTAATTGATATAATTTATAACAACATTAATAGTTCTGTTTCACTTCCTCAAGGTACAACTAAAAGATTTGAGGTTAACTGAGGCATTCGGCAGGGCTGTCCTTGCTCTCCTTTATTATTTATTTTAGCCGCAGAGTTACTGGCTTTTCATATAAAACATTGCCCAGATATAGAACCCTTAAATGTGTTAGGTAATCATTTGTCTGTTACTCAGCTAGCTGATGACACCACCAACCTTTTTAAAAGTTCAGAACAGATCCTTCTTGTAATTAAGAAAATAGAGAGTTTTTTCAAAGGCATCTGGGCTACATTTGAATTTATCTCTATACATGACCAGCCTTTGATAGACTTATATGAAATCCCTGTTAAACAGGAGATCAGATACTTAGGAGTGATTATTACTAAAGATATGAAAGCTAGAGAAGAACTGAATTTTGAGTCTGTTATAAAGAAATGCAGGTCTATACTTTTGTCTTGGTTACAAAGGGATCTAACAATCTTTGGACGTATTCTTATAACTAAAATTGAAACACTCTCTAGAATACTATACCCTGCCCTTTCATCAGCTGTCTCTAACAGATTAATTAAATCAATTAATCAAATCACCTTCAATTTTACCTGGAGAAACAAACATCACGTTGTTAGAAAAGGTGATATGGTTAAGTCATTAAAGAAGGGGGTTTAAAACTCAAGTGGTTACAACAATTCATGCGTGATAACAGTGGATTCTGGTTCAATATTCCTTCTAAAATATTTGGTAAATGTGGCGGGATTCATTTTCTATTGAGATGTGACTTTTGCGTTTCTAAACTACTCATTAAGCTGTCAAGGTTTCATCAGCAAGTCCTCTTAAACTGGAAACTGGCTTATAGACATAATTTTACCCCTCATAATTCCCCCATATGGAACAACAGATGTGTCTTGGTTAAAAGAAAATCTTTATGTTATTGTGAGTGTTTGGAGAGAGGTATCTGGTCTATCTTACATATAATGGATTCAGAAGGAAATCTTCTCGGATATGATGAATTTATTTGGAAATTTAATGTGGAATGTACAAAAAAGACATTTTAAACGGTTATAAAAGCATTTTCTGTAAAAGGCATGTTACCATACGATAGTATCATTCCACAATTGTCCAAACTGCTCATAGACCAAGTCAATTTTACAGAGAAGAAATGTACAAACAGAGTTATCAGAGGTGTTCTCACTTCAGTACTTTTTCCTCTATCACTGAAAAATCTGTTAAAACAATGACCTGAGGAAAAAATAAGAAGAATAAGAACTAGTTATCTCTCTCTTCCAATTTCACCTAAAGCCAAAGAAACTCATTTTAATAAATGACATTTACCCCTGTAATGAGTTTCTAAGACAAAGATTTAACATCGAGGAAAAATAACTGTATTTTGTCTGTTTTTTATTGTTGAACATACAAGATCTTTTTTGGGGATCATTTCAAAATGGGTCTCTGAAAAGGCCTCAGATGCTCCAAAGTTAAAATATGAGCTCATTAAATTTGGTGTTTTAATGGAGGACACAAAAAGGGAAAATATGTATAACAAAACCAGACCAAAGTTTCTTGTCTTTATGAATGAGTTGTTAAATTTCAACAAAAAAAAAGCACTGAAATATATTAGAACTCAACAAGCCTTGCACGTAAATAGTTTGATTCATATCTTTATTCCTATTTTCTCCCATTTTTTTTGTTTTTATTTTCATTTGTTTATTTTATTTTATTTGTTCCTAGCAGGGAAATATTTCCTGAGCAGGTGATATGAGAACATATGAAGGACAGAGACTGACTGACAAATGTTGTTCTGCTCTGAACATGAATTCTGGACTTTGTGGTGTTTCAGGAGGAAACTGCCTCAGTTATACTCTCATATTGTGACGCCGCCACAAAGATGAGGGCAGAGACATATACATGGTTTTCTTTGAGGGTTCATAAGTAAAATAAGCTTGAAATAAAAAGCTGTTAAATGTTGTAGCTCCCTCTCAGCCCTGCTGTATCTTGTCTCCACCTAGCTGACTCTGCTCAGGTGTGCTGCTGCACACAGGTGAAGGGGGCGTGGCCTTTGAGAACAAAGACACAGAGCTGTTTGGGGAGGGGATTTAGATTTTTGTCAGCAGAGGAGGAAACAGAAGACAGAGGTGGAAGCCGGGCAGCCTGCTGTGGAGAAAGCCCTCTACTGTCTCTTTTTATGCTGTTTCCTCGAGCGGCTGGAGGCTGAACTCCAACAAGAGTGTGTGGAGGACCATAAACACTGAGCAAACTCATGACTGAAGACTGGACTGTCTCTTCCTGATCCCCCCACTGAGTACCATTCCTTTTTTTGTGATATTTTTTTCTTTTTTTGTAATGCATTGCTTTATTTGGTTTCCTATTTTTGCATACTGAATCGTGGACTTTGAATGTTTGTTTTGAGCATTAGATTACTTTCATGAAGGACAGTGATTTCAGTTGGACAAATAAGGATGATTATTAAGTACACATTTTCTTAATAAATTGTGTTCAAGCTGCAATTAAGTTTCCTTTTACTTTCTTTTGCTGCTGTCAGTAGAGAGTTAAAGGTAGTGCCAGTATTTTTTTCTTACCCTCCTTTAACCAAGTTAAAGTTTCCACAGTTGAGTTCAAAATTATAACTAAGCTTCAAAATTAAGCTGATTATTATGATATAAGTTTCACATTTTCTCCATCGTCTTTACACACGACACTGAAATGAAGACAAAAAGGAAATACTTTAAATTCTTTATTCATCATGAAAACCTTCAGTATGTTCACATCCTGTCAGTAAACTCTGTTAAATTACTTTTTAAAAAATGATTTAATAAACAGATTCACTTTATTCGCACAAGCAATGTTCACAATACATCATAGTGACTCATATGTACATCGTCTGAGCTGCCAAAAACTGTCAATGCAATTACAGATCTCCTACAAAGATTTCAGACTTATTTACAATAAAAGAAGCTCTGTTGATTCCAAATGCAAAAATCCAAATAATCATCAAATATTTCGAGCACGGAGAAGTTAACATTTCCATCCAGAGACAAACATCATGGTGAGCAGTGACAGCCTCCATGGCTAAACAGACACAGGAAGGAGCGCCACCTTAAGAAACTCAAACATTTACACAGCAACTAATGACAAGATGTCAAAGTACCGCCCATAATCTTTGATTGACAGGTGATCTCTGTGCAGGGAAGACAAAAAGAGAAATCAGCTCTCAGAAACAATCATGGACACAAAATATGTTTCAGATCATAAACACACAAAAAAATGACATCTGTCTATTTGAGTTTACACAACTCAGCAGTGTTTCCAAAATACCAAAACCGGATTCCAGCATAGAGCGGCTGAGTGAATGTGGTCTGGACTCTGTGGAGGAGAGTCATGGTTTCAGAGATGCTGTAGAAGGACAGAATACCTGCACTGTGATCCAGGTACACTCCTACTCTGGAGGACTGAGGACCTGAGACAGGAGTTTGGACATTGTTGTACCAAAACTTATAACTGTTGGTGACACAACTTAACACCCAAGATTTGTCATTGTATCCAAATCCACATTCACTCCCCCTGTCTCTGCTGATATTCTTGTATGCGACTGCTACACAAACTCCTCCTCTCCACTCCACCTCCCAGTAACAACGTCCAGTCAGACTCTCTCTACTCAGGACCTGAAACAATACAGTGAATCTGTCTGTATGACGAGAATAAGACTGTTGTTTTTCCATCAATGTTGCTTTTCTGTTCCCCTCAGATAATAACAGCAGTGTGTGTGCTGTGTTTGGATCCAGTGTGATTTCATGTGAATATTTTAAGAATCCAGCTCTGGTCTTTGGCTCCGGTGGTGAATTTGACATTAAAACATCCACTTTAGTCACTGTCAGTGAGATGTTTGTCCATTCCTCTCTCAGGACGTCCTGTAGTTTGTCTCTGACTTCTGACACAGCTGCTGTCACGTCCTCAAAGTAGCGCAGAGGACGGATGTTGATGCTGGATGAGTCTGTAGATTCACTGAGTGCTGACAGTGAGGGGTAGTTCTGCAGAAACTGGTTGTGATCTTCTGTGTGTGAGAGCTTCTTCAGCTCAGCGTCTCTCCTCTTCAGCTCAGTGATCTCCTGCTCCAGCTTCTCCTGAAGCTCTTTGACTCGTCTCGCTTCACTTTTCTGCTGAGATCTGACCTGCTGCTTCACATCTGAGCTTATTTTCTCCATGAGACGGATCAGCTCAGTGAAGATCTTCTCACTGTCCTCCACTGCTTTATCAGCAGAGCGGTTGATGGCCTCCACCTCCTGCTGAAGCTGCTTCACGTCTTTCTCTCTGTCCTGGATTCTCTGCTGGATGTTTTGTCGACTCACCTCCAGCTCTTCCTGCCTCTCAGTCCTCTCTGCTGCAGCTGAGACTGTGTCGTGGCCTTTATGTTCATCCACAGAGCAGAGATAACAGATACACTGCTGATCAGTGCGGCAGAACATCTTCATCACCTCGTCGTGACGAGAGCAGATGTTCTCCTGGAGCTTCTTGCAGGGCTCCACCAGCTTGTGTTTTGTTAATGGAGCGGCGTCGTAATGAGGCTGGAGGTGTTTCTCACAGTAAGAGGCCAGACAGACCAGACAGGACTTGAGAGCTTTCAGTTTTCTCCCAGTGCAGACATCACAGGCCACATCTTCAGGTCCAGCATAGCAGTGATCAGCAGGAGCAGCTTGGAGTCCAGTCTTCTTCAGTTCCTCCACTAAATCTGCCAACATGGTGTTTTTCAGCAGGACAGGCCTCGGTGTGAAGCTCTGCCTGCACTGAGGGCAGCTGTACTTTTTCCTCTCATCCTCTCCATCCCAGAAGCTTTGAATACAGTTCATGCAGTAGCTGTGTCCACAGGAAGTAGTCACCGGATCCTTCAGCAGGTCCAGACAGATGGAACAAGAGAAGGTTTCCCAGTCCAGCTGAACTCCTTTCTGCGCCATTTCACCTCTCAGTGACAAAGACTGTCTGAGTTTCACTTTCTCACAAGTGAAAGCAGTTTGAGCTCTGATCTCAAGAACATGAGTCTGTGCAGCTCGCACGTCAACACATGTTGGTTACACCCATTTAGAAAGTGTAGATCTGAAGAGGAGGGAAGAAGGAAAGCTATGAACAGAGTGGAGCTGGCTGAGTTTGAGAGCAGGAAGAGGAGGGAGGGCTGATCAAGCTTTTGCTTCATTCCAGGAGGAGCAAACGTTTATACTGTGTGTGTGAGAGTTGTTTACTATAGAGCACATTATCATGTAAAAACACTGAACCTCAACTTTTAAGAGGTAAACTATATAGAATCAGAGGGTTTGGAGGTAACTTCTTTTTTCTCAAGTACAGCTTGAGTGACATTTTTCTTCTTGCAATAATTCAGAAACACTACAAGAAAAGAAAAAATCAATCATTGCCGTAGAAAGAATGACAGAAACAGTTTGGATGCATTCGATATAGACTTGTAAATATTTTTGATGGGAACATGATAAATTCAGATAAATAATTTCAGTTAAAGGTGTATTTTATTGTTGAATGCATTTAAATAAATACATCAAGTAAGTGCAAAGGTTTATCCACCACTTATATTGTTCCATTAAGTGTAGATGAGCCCAATTTTGAAAATTTTATCTCCCTGTCAATAATTCCTGATGGCCGGAATGTTTATGCATAAATGTATAGACCACAGTACAGTTAACACATGTATGCATACACATCCTTTCCACTAAATATCTTTTGCCATTTCTCAGATGTTGTGCCTCTAACATAAGCCAGAAAAATGTGACTATAGTTGGTTAGTTTTGCGCATTTTACCATGAAGATCATATTTTCAACAGCAACCGTCTTGGTTACGAGTTAAGCCACCCTGTAAACTCTGGCCTAAAAGCCAGTCTTATTCTTGTGGCAAAGAATAAGACTGGTTCTTACAATAAAACCTGCTACTGTCAGTCCAAATTCTGCTGTTGTAATGTCTGATGAAGCACATTACAAACCAGTGTTTCTCCAACACTGTTTGGCATGTTGGTGTAGGGGGCTTGCCCATCACGTTACTGTGTGCTCACCTTTTTACTCTGAAAACTTGTGGTCCAGGGTTTAGGAAGCTTTCACTGGGAGCCAAATCGGCCACAGAGGTCTCTTACTTTCCCAGACAAACAGACCAGGTGATTTAAACCCACAAACAACAATGAATAAATCATGTTACAAATCAGTGTTTCTCCAACACTGTTTGGCACGTCGGTGCAGGTGGTTCACCTTTTTTCCTCTGATTATTTAAGATCCAGACATTCAGGAGGTTTTCAATGGGAGCCATATTATCCACAGAGGTCTCCTCCTCTCCAAAACTAACAGACCCGGTGATGTAAACCTATAAAATCATTGAATAAAGCAGTTTCATGTTACAGATGTTTTTCCAATTCTGCTTGTTTCAGATGAGCTACTTACTGCAGCGGTGACACGAAAGTGTTAATGGCTCTACCTTGAGTCAGCGTTTGGTTTGTCCTTTTTGGGCTGCTGTAGAAACATGGTGGTGCAACATGGTGATCCCCATAAAAGAAGACCTGCTTCCTATGTAGATGTAAACGGCTCATTCTAAGGTAATGCAAACCCAATGAGTATTTTTCCTGTATTTCTACTCTAACGATAATCATTTATTATATTATATTCCCAAATCCTAAACACTGGACCTTGAAATCTTCTATCTGCCATCTTCCAAAGCATGCATCACATTAACCCTAGGATTACTTAAGTCTTGATGAAACTGCATTACAAATGTATATTCCAAATGTTTCTGATGTCGTGCTTCCTGTGAATCATTTCATTCTGATATAAAGGTGTGTACTGTCCCATTGGTGTTCTTGCTGAATTCCTTTATTTAGATCTGACTCTGGCTGACCCCAGAGCCTCCATCTGTCCTACCGCATGCCAGAAGAGGTCGCACTGTTCAAACACTGCCCCCGCTGTTATCAAAGAGCACTGCTCTGCACAGCCAAGTCCCTCCCTCCATCTCTACGAGCATGATGAAAACGAGCCTAATTTAGCAGTAAATGAATGAGGTGTTTTTCAAGGACTCATTGCATGTAAACGCGAGAGAACAATTTGCATGAGTTGCATGACGTATTTTGTACATTGTAGATGCATCAAACAGAAATCCCTACACTGTCTGCAGTTTTGGAAGCAATGTTCCTTCAAATGTATCATGTTTCATATTAACCCTTTGAAACCTGGATGGACATCACTTTTCTTCTGCTGCATTCAGACACCTTTCACAAGTATTTAAACCTTTGGACTGTAAGCAGATTTGATTTCTCTCAAAAACATGGGGAAAAAATGGCAAAGAGCAACTTGGCAAGAGAAATTACAAGAGATTAGTAGAATTTGGTTGTTTTTTTTAAAGCTAGGGAAATGTCCCTGAGAACTATACATTTAGAATAATCATAATTACATATTTAGTCATTTTATAAAATTATTTATTTATTTATTTATTTATTCATTGTCAATTTCTGGGTCATTCCTCTTAAATTGCTCATAAAGTCCATTTGTCCAAGTTTCAAAGTGTTACAAACAAAGAAAACCAATTCAAAAAAATTGTTATCCCAGTGCTCCTCTCATTTTTCATTTTCCTGTCATCTGTCCTACACCATATTTCGCATCATTTGCTCTATGAAAAATTGAACATATGTCATCCTTATTGCATATTGTTTTGCACCCTTTCTAAGTGTTTTCCTATTTCTACTCTTTCATCATTTGGCTGCAATGTGTCAATTTCTTCACATATTTTTGCTATCTATCTTTTTTTTTAAAAAAAAAACTCTGTGTCACATGCATCTAAATTCTGGAGCTCTATGAGGCTACATCAATTATTCTGGTTTGTGTCCCCCTCGCCACACTGCTTACCCTCTGGTCCTTCCTGCTCATCCCTCATCTCCTCCCACCTCCCTCACCTCCTTGGCCCATCCTGTGGTCAGAGGATGGAGGCTCCAGATGGCTGAGTACCCGCAGCAGAAGGGGGACCCTCGGGGGGCACAAAGGCCGGACAGCAGGGAGCCATATGACCTGAGCCAGACAGCTCTTTAGCACAAAATTAGCCTGGGATGAACGCGTAACACAATTGCATGCTGTTAATACCATCAAAGAGGTATTTGAGTGTCCATTGTGGCCTTTGCAGCTTAACTGGCCTCATTTGTCAAATTTCACAGTCCTTTCAGGTAAGTTGAGGTTTAAAACTTCCTCAGAGGGCAAGCTGCTGTAATATTTTTTCCCAGACTTATTGACTCATTTTTGTAGTTATTCAGTGTCTTTTTGTAGTTGCTTTGCAACTTTGTAGTCTTTTTGTGTTTTGTTGTGGTTGTTTTGTGTTTCTTTGTTGTTGTTTTATGTTGTTTTTATGATGGATTCTCGCTCAAACTTCAACAGAAAAAAATGCTGCTGTCTGATACATTGTTAATATGTAAGTGTTCCCAAAAAAGGTGTGTTTGGGGAAAGTAAATAACACTTAACAAACAATTTCAACATACATGCATCGTAATTTACCTGTTTATGATAAAACTGGCCCGAGATGTGGTTATAAACTAAACTTTGTCTCTTTTTTGAGAGAAGAAGGTTTGACAATATGCCCATGAGATTCAGCTGGTGAAGAGAAATTGTCCTCTGTGCACCACAAGAGGTCACTAATGATTTGAATATGATGCTTTGTCAGACTGATTTTTATGCTTATATCTCTTTTATTTAATACACCCTGTCATGATGTTGAATTTTACTGTGCGCAAGCAGGTTCCGTTTTTAATTTTTTATTCATATACTGCTGTATTTGAAACATATTGGCACATTTCAGCTTTACAGATTGCAGTCAGCTGGCACACCTGGAATGTTATTTCCTGACATCGACCTGCTTCTGATGATGGTAATACCTGACATTTTGAAAATGCAAATAGCGCTGTGTCTTTTTTTTCTTCTTTTTTTTTTAGAGTAACTAATAACCTAATATTAGAGGCTGTATTTAAATGTGTAAATAAGGTAAGTAGGTAGACCTAAATATAACGCACTGCAAGTATAGGATGACATTCTGGCCAACTCAGCATATAAAATAGTCCCAAACATGAAACATTTGATCCAAATTTACAAATTGCAGTCATGCATGATAATTATTATATTTTCATTGTGTCCAATGAGCCAAAATAGAAATAAACTGCTTATTTTAATAATAATAATGATCATTTATAATAATTATTAATAATTATTATATGAATGATAATAATAAACAATAAATACATTTTTTAAAAACAATGAATTCAAAGTCCACTTACTAGCTCTTTCTGGAGCTTTAGCTACTATTCGTGTTCCTTTGAAGCAGGTGTGGGACCCACTTGGGTTCACACACATGGCTTATGCTAGGGCTGCTTGGACACCAAGTGGGTATGGGCCCAATATAGACATCTTATCTGGGGCCCACTTGGCTAAACCCACCCATATGATCAGATGGCATAGGTCTATTGTGGAACTGCTGGAAAATCCCATATATCACTAATTTTTCAGCCCATTTAAAACCCACATGGGCTCCATGTACAAATATTGGCTACTGGGCAAGGTAGTTTTGACCTTCCTACTTCACTACCCTTGCTTTACAAAAAAAAAAAAAAAGAATCACAGTCTACTGTAATGCTACAACAGCTCCCTTCACTGAAAATACCAAATTATGATATTTCATCCCCTGTCTGTGACTGCACATTTCCTCTGTTACCTTTTGTAAAAACCCCTATTAAGAACAAGCGCTCAAATTCTCCAATGCGTTGCATTGAGACAGCTGTTGAGGCTGTGGTTGGTGGCATGTGAGCGTTCCAGCTGTGTTAAGAATTAAAATAGTTTCTCAGCTGCATGCTGGCACTGAATGGTGGAGCAGTCCCATTTAACCAGTGCCCATGTAAACCACATGCACACTTTCCACATACTTGAAATCCGGTGGCTCCTTTTTCATGTTCTCATATCCCTTGTGTTGCAGCCCGTCATGGTCTTATGGGCACTATAAACTACTCTTTACTCAGGAGAGGATGTCTCACTGCACACTATAAAATATGTCCCTCTCAAGTCATAAGTTTTCTTAAAATGTCATTAGATAGTATGAAAAGTATGTCAAGTATGAAAATGGACTTTTGGGGAAGCAGGAGCAAATATGAAATATGATCTACTGTATCAGGTGGATGTTTCTCATTGGTCCCTTTGGCACAGTTGTGTTCAGTGGTACAAATCCATCCAGGTGGCCTGTGTGCTGGGGCAGCTGCTCCTAAAAGCTCCCCAGACGGATTTGGACTGCTTTTTATTTAGGGTTTGGTTTGGTTTCAGACCTGGGTGGAACAGACTGAAATAGGAAAGGAGCAGGTGCACAAGAAAACCTGTGGCTTATAAAAAGTGATGATGTACCATTATATATATATATATATATATATATATATATATATATATATATATATATATATAATTTGGAGTTTTTTTTCTCTGCCTAATCTTAATTCTAACCCCAAATCTAGACTAAACCACACCAATAAGAGGAGTAGTGAAAGAAAAAATGTCTTACAGGAATTTACTCAGCTTTCTATTAGTATTATTATCCCATTTAAATGCTTCAGTAGCTGTAATCTGCACAATTTCCAATCAATATTTTGATTTTAATATATTTTTAATCACTGCTCTCTTCTGTGTGAAATGCTTCTCTGCACGCCAAACATTACCCGTCCTCCCCACAGCGGGGGGCCAGACTGCAACTGTGGCCTTCCCATGGGCCTTCCCTGCTCCTCTGATGCCTTCATGGACCGCTCGTAAACTCCAGCTTTAATCATTTGTCGTCTAAAGCGCAAGACTGAAAAGTATTTATAAACTTGTAGATTAGAATTCTGCCATTAAGAATAATAAGATTACCAATAACAAAATCTAGTCTGATAATATCTGACCTCTAGATGCCAAAACTCTTGTCTTTTTTTCTTTTTTTTAAAAAAAGTATAGGCTACCACTTTGTCGTAGGGTATAACATTTAATTAATTGATTTAATGTGAAATATTACACATACACACACACACACACACACACACACACACATATATGTGAGCAGTATTTGTTTGCCTCCTGCCCTGCATCTCTTAATCCATGTCTCTCTCCCCTTTTGAATTTGTTTTTAGTCATTTTGCTATCTTTCCCTTTCCTTTTCCGATTGTCCCTTTTTTCCTGAAAAGACGCAACAGTCTATGTTGGTACTTCAGCAGTACAATCAGTCGCTCACTCTGCTCTGGCTGTGTTTAGAGATGAATCTAATTGCAGGGGCGGACAAAGGCCACAGAGAGTGTCCTCTATTGTTTTTACACAAAGTTCAGTCTTTCAGCAGCTTTCCCCGCCAATTCAGTAAGTTTTAATTTAGCTATGGCACTGATTTGCCAACAAACAACACCGCCTCACTCTTATAGACTGCCCACTGACCAGGTATGACATCTTTTCTGTAGGCCAACACAGAAGTTGGTGTTATCCTGGTTTCTTTGGCACAAAGCCTATGGACACTTTACAAACCCAGACGAACACGCCTTTACAGACTTCACCGTAGTGTAATTTGCTAATAGCCTAACATTAAGAAATCATACATAAATCCTGAAAGTGGAGTTCATTTGTGAAGATTTTCTTGCTGAACAAAACACTTAAGTAAGTTTGTTTGCCTTAGATATTATTTTCTGCAATCATCCAGGGAACCGGGGTGATGTTAGCTTTCGGGCTGGCCAACAGAAAGACCTCTCACACACACACACACACACACACACACAATCCATACTGAGCGAGGAGCAGTAAATCTGGCAGCATCATGTTGCTATTCATACATCTAATTTCTGTGTTTTAGCACTAATTCCTGGGTCTATTCCCCCACTACGACACCCCTGCTCATATTTGCAATAATTTATGACGCTTCTTTCGCTGCGTCGTTCATGCTTGACATGAAGCTCTGGACTCCAATAGTCTCAAACGCAACATGTGACCGAGCATTAGCTCAGCACAGAGGGAGAGAGACGGGGACTGGGAGAGAGGGAAGGAGGGAGAGAGAAGCTAAACAGGTGGTCTGAAAACACGCAGAAAACAATGTCTTCCGGCGGGGAGAAGCGGAAAGACCTCTCGTCCCCGCTTCTTTAGAGGAATACCGGGACAGCCGCGGAGCCGAACAAACAAAAAAACCCATGCTCCTTTTTTATTTTCAGACGGATTTCTCCTCCTCCTCCTCCACCTCCTCTTCTCGGTTTTACTCCGAATCTGGGCAAGATCTCGGATACTAAACCATGAAAGTCACGGTGTGTTTTGGCAGGACCCGGGTGGTGGTGCCGTGCGGGGATGGAAATATTAAAGTGCACACACTCATCCAGCAGGCTGTCATGAGATACAAGAAAGCTATCGCCAAGGTAAGTGGCGCCTACTTTGTTTTCTTGTGGCTTTTGTTTTCCTGGAAACGATGTTGCGACGTCCTGCGGGCGCACTCAATATGGCGCTAAGTTGAAATAAATGCTAAGAAGAGGTAACGGGGTGCCAGCGTCTGCTGTCCGCGCCGCTCACGAGCACACAAACTCCGCACGCGCGTTATTCGCCGTGTGTTGCTGCTTTGAAAGAAAGGCGCACCGCCATTGTGGTTCTTGTGTTTGTAAACCCACAAAACTTCCTCAGGGATTCAAACTGTGGCACTGAACAAAGCAGTGCGTGGTTTGTTGGAGCGTTTAAGTCATTTTTATTTTTACTTGTTTCTGAGACGTATTTGTACAAACACATGTTTATAGACCTAGTAACCCAGTTGTAAGACCTTTCATGCCTCTGAAAGTTGCCAGCAGAGATTAGCCTACTAGCAAGTTAGCCAGCAGGCTGCAAAAGTAGGACTACAATCTGAGGCGTTCAGGCTGTGGTTCAGAGCAATGTAATTCGCAGCATTAAAGTCCCATTAGTTGCGTCTGCCTAACTTTAATGTGTATATCGAGTGAAACAGTTAAAAGTTCCTCTTTGTTTGACTTGTAACGCACTCATTAATGATGACAGGGAGGGTTAGCTGGAGTATGCCAGTACAGAGAAGTGATGAGAGCCAGAGTCAATGCAAAATGAGCAAAAGCAAGAACAAAAGTGTTTTTGACGACTTAATGTTGCACTTTGGTTTTGGACTGAATGCATATGAAGAAGCCGCCTGCAGCTGCATGGCTGTCTGAGCAGGCACCAGGCCCTGCAGGATAGGGAGGGAAACTGCAGTGCCAAGCTCCAGCTGACTGGTGGAGGCCTGGACCTGACATATAAATCCTGGAGATAAAAGTGAACCTAAGAAAACTTGTAGCAGGGTGTTGGGGTAGCAGCAGATAACCTTTGAACCAGCTTGGTGTTTCATGTGAAAGGTTTTCTGGCTTGATCAGATAAGATGAGTCTTTGTGATACAGGAGCATTGTAAACATCATTATATATTTTTTCTTCTTCCTTGGAATAATTTTTATTTCACCCAAATTCAATAAAGCCCACTTTTTAAAGCATCCACGTCGTTTTAACTTTTGCTCAGATTTATTTAAAAGTACCCATTTGTATGTGTAAAAACCTAAATTTGGCGCACAGTCACCCAACAATAATCTAAGTTTACATAATTCATCTTCACATTTAGGACTTTTTTTTAGCAGAAACTGTGAGACATTTAGGGCAGTACTAAATTCACAGTGGGTAAATCCAACTTTGTTTATTGCCAGCCTTTGTTTAAAGCAGAGATATGTTAAAGCAGCTACTCAAGTGTGATTAATAATGAACACTTTGCCCTTCCATGTTCTAAGTTTAAAGCGTGTCTCTTTTTGTTGTAATGATAGTGACCTAGAAGTCATACTGTATCCTCCTCTCCTTTGAATAATTCAGTGTGAGCAGACAGAAGAGTGCAGGAGAATATCTGTGTGCAGCAGGGAGGCAGGTAAAGAGGGACTAACAGTGAACACTGCTGGACAACTCTCTCTACCTTACTTGTATACCAACTCTTATTCGACTTATTGGTCTAAGAGAAAAAAAACCCAAACAACCTGTTTGTCATTACTGATTCAGAAAGAGGTGTTTTTGGCGTGTGGTTTTGGAGACAGGTCAAGTAATGGAGAGTTTTCCTTGGAATAATTAAATGTGGCATGAATGCTGTAAAATAAAATAAAAAAAAAAAATAAAAAATGGCAGATTTGTACCAGTCAGAAATGCTCTGAATTGAGGTGAAGAAGAACCCTATTTTAAGTCATATTTTGATGCAGAGATTTAATTAGCAGGAATAAATTGGTTCAGTTTGGTTTATAGTTTGCATTGAGGAGATGTACTGTTAATAAGGGGTAGTCTTATTTTGATGCAAAGATTAGTACATTAGCAGGAATGTAGCATAACACAAAGGTGAAAGCAGTGCTCTGTTTATGTCATTAGGGATTGCAACCAAAATATTTTGTCCTTAAAAATGATAGATAATTGTGATAATTGTAATCTCAATATTGATTACTGTCAGTGATTATCATATCAGCTACATCTCATACATCCTGTGGTGTGGTGAAATCAAGTGCGACATATTTGATGTATTGGCACCTCAGCATGCAGAGATGCCACCAAAACATTCAAAAGTGTGGCTATACCCCACGCCAGTCCCCTCACATCATAGGTATTGAGTATTGGTATCGGTTAGGACTGTACCCGACTCAGAATTATGCCAGTTGAATCCGATTTGGCTGTTCAGTATGAATTTCTGATGATTCGTTTTGTTTTCGATACAAACTTTTTAGGTATGAACCGACTATGAGGTGTTCAGCATGACAGCGGCATTCACATAATATATTGAACAAGCTAATGGCACTAACAGCAGGGTGTTTCTGTGCAACAACTTTTTTTTGCAGACGCTAGATGTCAAACCAAAGCCAGAGACTGTATTGTAAGTTGCCGTGAGCTGTGAATTTACCATGTCTAAGCAGAAGGTCCCTCCTCTCTCTTCCCCTGTGCCGCTGTCAGCTCGTCTGCAGCTCCGTGTTATTAAAGAGCAGAGTGAAAGTCGAGAGCTCTTACTCCGCAGTAAAATCTGGGGACTACAACACAGCACATAGCACAGACTAAAACAACTGCGCAATTAGAGGCAAACACAGTTGACAGAGGAGTCTCCGACTGATGAATCGAATCTGAATTTCAAGGGACAGCCCTGGTGTCGGCATCACTTTACAAGGGTAATGGTATTGATACTGGTAATTCTTTAAACAACACCCAGCCCTAGTGCCAGATATTGACAATTTGATATTTTATCACAATATTTACTTCCAGGTTACCAGTGAAAGTCACTACTGCATCTGGCTCAGATCACTGTGGTGTCTTTTTTTCAGGTTATTATCACACTTGAGGAGAGGGCAACTGTCTGGAAAGCCTAAATGTGCTGCTGTTGCATGCAGAGCGAGGATTGAGCCCTTGTGCTCAAAATGAGGCCACACATACAATTCTCATTCCGTCTTCTTCAAGCTTTGATCTAAAATACAAAAAAACAAAAATAAAGCAACCCCCGGAGCTCCTCATGAACTTCTCACCCACAACAAAACCTCAGAATACAACACCCTTGCCATTTAATCACCTCAGATCTGCCTTTATTGCTCCAGTCCCACCCTGCCTACTTTTCATCTGACCAAGGTTGGGCATTTTCGTGTTTCATGTCTAGCGAGTGTCTCAGCAAGTCTTTCGGTCACAGATGTTGTGTTGAAGATCACAGCTTTTTTCAGTCAGCCCGCCCTTAATAAGAGGCCCAAATTTAAGTTTGTTTTTCCTGCTTTAGTGTTTGTATGAACCTTCTTGTAACTTCCCCTGTCATTACAGAGGAATGCTTCCTGCAGAAAAGAAAGAGTCCACTTCTAAGGGCCTTAAGCCATCTCATAACTGTGGAATTAGAAAGACGAGGACACTAGGATGAGCGACAGACACTGTTTGTATGACGCTCACACAGTAATCTTACTGGGCTTGAGATAGGGAACAGTTTTTTCCAGTTTCTGAGCATCTTGAGAGTGAAACGGTGTCTGATTATCCTCCACTGCTCTTTTTCCTTCCACAGATCATAGGGTGGATTCGCACCCTTTCGACTAAGTGTGGCAAGCGTTTAAAATGACACCCTTTGCTTGGAAAACCGTCTGGTGGTTTAATGCTCCAAACCCGCAAGTGACATAAGCATTGGCATGTCAAAAGGACCATGGGATTTGTCTCTTTTTGACTGTTTTTAACGCTCAGTAGTCTCCAGGGGGATATCAGGTGTCTGGATTGTTGTGTCCACATTAGCGCGTGGCAGATTTCCATTCACAGCCTCACACTGCTGGAGTTTCCTCCAGAGAAGTCTGGACTATTGTGTACATATTTCACAGCTGAAGCAGACAGATGTAACATGACTTTGACTGTTCCAGATAATAGGAGCACCGTCAAAATAATTTCACTAAAAGTATAGTAGACAAAAGATTATTATTGTATGTGTATGTGTCTTTCCAGAGATGGACCTATTTGTCACAGAGTAAGATCCTTTTTGTTTAACCAGTGACATCTCTGAAACCACCAGACCCCATTTAAAAAAACAGCAATTTAAGAAATTATTGATCCAACAGATTTTAGCATCTAAGTAGTGAACTAAGGGTTAATTTCAACCAAACCAGAGTTGGTGATTGTTAGAACAATTGAAAGACAAACCAAAAATGTTTTCGTGAGTTTTTTTTGTTGTTTGTTGTTTTGTTGTATTCTTTCATCTTTGAATGAAGTGTTTTATGATGATAAAATCACTGTTTATTTAAATGAAGTCTGGTGGGTTTGTTGGTGGCGATTTTGGGGCTGTTTCTGGTTGAGCAAAAAGGATCTTACTCTTTAAAAAAAAATTTGTCTCTGTGAGATCATTTTTCATAATGTTTTCAGACAGCTAGAATAATAATCTTAGCCTGTCAGTGACAAAAACAAGCACTTCCAGTGGACTTACAGTGACAGTTTTACAATTGCCCCACGTGGTTTTATTGCAGCCTGTTTCGCTGCTGTCGACTGCTGTCTCTCTCAGTACTGGACCAATTTTAAACATCAGTGTTCTCTTTTGTCATTTAGACACAAAAATATAGAAAAAAATAGTGTCCAGGCTGAAAAATGCCAGTGTCACTCTTTAAGTAACTTTTTGTTTTTGGAAACATGTAGTAGAAATAAATTTACGTGGTGCGCATTTAAGTGAAATTTCAACCAGTTAGGGCTGCAGCTTTCATGTATCTGTCACTACTAGGGCTGTTTGATTATTGACTGTTAATATTTTCCATAATTTGGTTGTTAAATGTCAAACATTGTGACAAAATATCCACCCAAGTCCCCAGAGCATGATGAGATGTTTTCAGATTGCTTTGTTTTTATGACCAACAGTCTAAAATCCCCAATTATTCAATTTACAATTAAGCAGAACAAAAATATGCATTAATTTCTCACATTTGAGAAACTGAAACCAGCTAAATCTGGTGTTTTGGATGTGTAAACTGCTTAAACTACTATAATAAGGATTAGCCCACTTTTGCAACCATGCCAGGCTTAAATGCTAAGGCTTGGTTTCCACCAATATTTAAATGGCCAAGTTTTCCAGTTGACCATGGTTTTATTTATTTTTTTTGTATGATGCACTAATATTTCACAGAAAACAGTTCTACTTTGATAGTTAATGAAATGTGGTCATATTCAAAGGCTGACGTGAACAATAAATGTGTTTTGAGCATGTGTCAAACACACATGCTCAAAACACATTTATTCAGTTTCACAGCAACAAAACAACCTTGATGTGGCGCAAGCTCAGAAAAAATGATCACATGTGAGCAGTACTATCACTGACCAACTCCAATCTGTCTTAAATTTTGTCCTGATGTCATGTCTGTGTGCTGCAGAGTGAAGAGATAGTGTGCAGTGTATGGATCTTATGCTTGAGAAGGGCTGGGTGATATGGAGAAAATCAAATTAGTCTGGATTGGTATCTATGTTTGCTTAAAAGTTGTTTTATGGTGGCACTTCACACTGCCACTTTTTTACAAATGACTTTTCTCTAACTTTCTTATTTCCCCGACTGTTATCACTTCATTGTCTAAATTTGGACAGAAAGACTGACAAGGAACATTGTTGCTATTTGTCTGAAAGCGCTAAGAGAACCTGGGACAGCAAACTTATCACACACACACACACACACACACACACACACACACACACACACACACACACACACACACTCACTCTCACACTCACACTCAGTTCCCAGTCCTTTCTCATGTTTTCAAGTATTTTCTCACATGTATACATATTTAGAAAAAGCGCTCAAATTATAATGTTAGTGTTAATTTATTTATATATAAGATAAATAAATGAATACATGTTGTTTTAAATGCTCCTCAGAAGACAGTCACTAGGTCCATCATTGTTCAAAGTAAAAAAAAAATCATACTTTATGATGTTAGTTTTAATAAAACGTATAAAAACGTATCAAACCATTGCACTACTACTGTATTGAACCGAACTGTGAATTTTGTGAACCATTACGCCTCTGTTGAGTAGCATGACCTGAGGTTATTCAGCACATGCAACGTGTCTTTGAGTTTCCTGTTTGCTTAACCAGTGCTACAATGCTGCACTGGTTAAAAAAAATAAAGACTCCGTCAAAATAAAATAATTCTCCATAATTTATGGGCTCTAGGTCCGGGTCCAGATAGGATGCTGTCTCTGTCCTTTCACATGGATGTTTTATGATGTCAGATGAAAAGCATAGTAAGTTATATTATTTTATGCATGGGGCGTGTTTATTCCAGGCATATTTTATTCCAACTCAGGAATGTTAAATTTTGCCTTCAGTAAGTCTAACGAAATACTGTCCGGGTTTAGGTGTGGATTAAAGGATAGATCTGGACTGATTTCTCATTTCCATTATGGCTTGGGCTGAAGAAACTTCAAATGTGATTGAACTGTTAGCATAGGTGCGGTAGTTCTACCTCATGTCGGGTCGCGAGCTCAAATAATTTTACAGTTCATCTGTTTGATCCTCATGTCACCATGCTGTACCAGCCAGGGGTTCCTGCTTCCAAAACGAGCACAGTGCAGGATTAAAAGCTTCACTGATGATTCCCGGGCCGCTGACTTTGCCCTTGACCAAACTACTGTGAAAAATGTCCTGAAACATGACCTGGCAAAGCATTTCATTTCCTAAAGCAGTCAGCTAAAGATGCACCATAATAAACTGAAGATAATTAGCTGTGTGAGACTTCCTTTGTGAACTTGCCGAAAAATGATCAGGGCATAATAAAAACAGAAACGTATTCAAAGTCTTCATTCTACCTCTAAAACCTATAAAAAATTACTTATGTTACATAAAGGACTTTGAACACCAGAAAAGGCGATTGAGGTCAGCAGCTGCAAAGTATACCATCGTTTTTCCGTAGGACATGAGACACTTGTGTTTTTCTTTTTGCCATTTGATGATGTTAGCATTATTGCAGTTCCCACAGTACTTCTTTGCTTCGCTGTGCATTTTAAACGTCTGTTTTTTTGTTACAACTCAGTGACTGCTTCAATGTGAGGAATTTACACAAGTGAGCTGTTGTCCTTACTAGTGTGTGACATCATGATGTTGATGTGATAATAGAGATGCCAATTTTGTCTTTTGCCAGTGAGCTGTCCCAGGAGGAGACGGAACAGGGCACAGACTCATTGTTAGAGCGGTGCCGCTGTTTGGGCCTGTTAATGCAGAGAGAGAGATGTGAAGTGAGCGGCTGTAAAATGCTGACTGCAGAGTTTTCAGCTGGTGGGAAGACCGGTGCTCTGCTTTTGAAGTTCATTTACATTTCAGGAGTTGAGCTCATGCTGTTATTTTGAAATATTTACAGTAAGAGTTTAAAGACATTCCTTTAGGGTGTTTTCCTATAAGTTACAATTGATACGAATTGTGCCTGAGTATGGATTTCCCTTCTCTTCACCCGAATGCCGCCTAGCTTACACATTACTAATGTTGTTCCATATGCGAGTACACTTTGCGTCGTTAGCTACTTGACATTTTTGTTGTGCTACAGTATGGAAAAGGGTGTTCACAGACAGACACTGCTGCCTTCGGAGCTGTCATCGGCAAGGATAGGCGTCCTGCGGGAGCTCCCTCTGCAGAGAGTTAAAGCGCATCTGGGTCTGTCCTTGGCAGGTTGCACTGTCGTCTGCTGTTGAGGCATCAGTATTAAGTTTAGACTGTTTCATGACGGGAATAAAATCTCCTTGTGGTAATGTTAAGTAGCAGTCCACTTCCATGTTTTGGTCCAACTGGTGTTCACACCTAATGTATACCTTACCAGAGAATACATGAACCATACACGATATCACCTTTTCAAGTGGTACAGATCAGCGTTTCGTGCCTGGGTACAGTAAACTGTATTCATCAAACAAAGTGGACTTTTGGGTCAAATGTACTTGGATCCAGGCTGGTCCTCAGTAATGAAAGAAACTTGTGTTAAAGACTGCAGAGGATCACAGCATCAGCACCCTGACAAGACATTAAAGAACATTTCTGCAAACTTAGAATATCATTGACATCTTGCCAGGAAACCTTTTTAAAATGTAAAACCTGCTACAGTGTGTTTTATAGGGTATTCTATAGATGCAGTACCCTCCATGAAGTGAACAAGAGACCATGTCAACCTGATCTGAGTTATACTTGGAAATGAGGACTTTACTGAATAAGACTTGACTTTGAGGAGACAGTATTATTCAAACAAAGTCATTTGGGATTGTCAAAGAATCATTACCGCCTCTGCCTTTTTTTCTCTTCACATAATATCTTACGTAACTTTTTGTGTGTACAAATAAGTGTCACACCATGAATGCCTTTGAGGAAAAACTATCCAAAAGTGTGTAGAGTTGACCCATCTCTCTTTACTGCTCTTTGCATATGGCTCTTTAAAAACAGACATATTTTTTTCATACAGTCTAGATCTTTGGAACCAACAGAACCCTTTAGTGCTGGCATGAGACTTACAGAAAAACACTGAAGTAAAGTTTTCACTTGGTTAACTCCTGGAACAATAAGAAATTAATAAGAATGGCACGATTCTTATGAAGACTTGGGCCTGACTTGCCTTCACTGACGTGAGTCCTGCTTTAAACCTGTCTTGATTGATTTTAGACTAGTTTGGACTTTTCCCAAGAGATTATGAGCTATATATGATGACACACTGAAAACAGAGAAATTGGTTGTGTGGAGAACCAGGCTGCTCCTAAACTATCCACACAGAGGCTTTTGTAAATGATACCATTGAAAAAGGGAAGAGATAAAATTTATCTTTAATGTGACACGTTGTAATCTGAACCGTTAACCGTGATGGAAGAAGGGGGCCGTCCAACAAAACCATAGTTAATAAGAGTCCAGATCATGAGACTTAATGACACAGAGAGCTTAAGTGGTTTACAGAGTGCTGTGAAAACAGATTACTTGAACCCTGGCATGGATCCAGTCAGCTGAGCATTGGCACCCCAACCATGTGCACCAGTGCCGGCTACATACAGCACTGCATCCCCCAGAAGGCCCCACAGACAAACAAAGTAGGCCAGAGACGGACTGACAGCAGCCTATTTTTGGTGATGGATGCTTCAGAAATTATCACCAGCACTCAAAGTTCTCTTGATGAGTGCCTGCATCACAGGGTGGTGTTTTGCAGGTCAAGTCACCCCCCGGCCTCGCCCTCGCCCTCGCCCTCGCCCTCGCCCTCACCCTCAGTTCAGCTGTAGATTCTCTTCCATAAACAGAGGAAGCTCCTGAATGTAAATTGGTGCAAGGAAAAAGGATCAGGAAGCTTATAACAAAGTTTTATGATATCTTCACTGCTCTGCTCTGATGTTTTGTTCACCTTTGTCACCCAGGCCTTTCAGATGGAAGCCGTAGTTTATTTATGAAAGAGATTCTTGTCGTTTCTTCTCAGAAGGGTGTTTGTAGAAAAGCAGGGTCGGATGCTAAGAAGGCTTGTGTGTTTTCAGGAAAATATAGTCATTGCAGAGGCCTACCACAAATGTGAGGTAACTATGATTTGACTTCAAGCTGATTTAATGACAAGGGTGTTACACGCGAGTCTTGTTGAATTAGGGCTACACTGCTTTGAAATAAAGATATGCTGTGTTCACTTTTTGAAATATGCAACACCATAAAACATCTGGCTTTACTGTGTTATTGAAGTTATTAGCGATTTTAAAGAGATTGCTTACAGAACAGTGTCATTACTTGTGTTGAGAACACTGCGTTGTATTCATCATTGTGCTTTTTTTGCATACTCTGTTCAAGTCTGCTCAGGTTGAATTTACTCAGGACTTCTGTGGTTTGAGCTACGGCAACATTTAAATAGTTTCAACTGATAGTTATACTAAGCTGGCCAAGCATAACTGAGCAGTCATCAACTTTCTCCCATAATAAACATGGAGGTTACAAAGCCCAGACATTGTCTCAAAGGGGCCTGCTCAAAAGAATAATGTTCTCTATGGACTCTTGGGCTTCTGGTCATTTTGTATCAGCAGCACAACTATGGAAAAGCTTTCAATTTCATTTTCAAAATGTGATTGTATTAGGGCAAAGTCTGTCTCACACTCTTTCACGCCAAACCATATCATCTGACCTACCAATCACAGACCATCTGGGAATAGTCAGATTCTCTACTTGTATTTATTGCTGCAACAAGAAAATGATTATTTCCAGAATGATTATTGCCAGAATTACAGAATTGAAATCAAATTTGCGTTTTCTATGAACATTACTCTGTGATCTAGTATCATATTAGCAACAGCCAAAAAGAGGTCTGATTGGTCGAGATGCTCGAGCAGTGAGATGATCAGACGGGTTGTAAACAAACCCTTGGCTTAGCCAGTCTTATTCGGAGTAGAAGATGAAAGCAAGCAGAAAAATGATTGCCCAAACTGTGCAGAGATGGCTCTGTGTTCCTCTGTCATCTAAGTAATTACTTTGGTATTGTAACTAAATGAAATTATGGCCAAAACCTCAAAAAGACAGCACTGGAATGTACTTTATTTAGTCTGTGGCTGCTTAGTAAGAAGAGGTTATAGGTTTTATAGTCTACAATATCCAGTATGTGACCATAAAATTACCTAACATCCCTGTTGAGGAGTCAAATCACTGACTTCCCTCTCTGCTCTCCCCCTGGCTGCTCATTCAGTGCGACTTACTTTAGTCCAGAGTATCAGCTAAATGCAGAATGAATGTGCACTTGTTCCCAGCAGGCATACTGGCCTTGTTCACAGGCCTGAGTGTCCCTTGTCCATCGAGCGGACAGACACTGACTGAAATGTCAAGGACTCACTGTGTGTGGAGCACGGAGCACAGGGAGAGGATTGTCTCTGAGGAATGTCAGGACACTGAACAAACAGCGGCATAGCTCAGATATACTGTATCCCTCAGTGCAGCCTGGAGATGTGATTGAGTCTGAGGACCAAACTGGTACTCTCTTCCTTTTCCGCAGCGGTGGCTTAAAATCTTGCATTTCTGCTCTTGCTTTGTAACCTAATTGTTTAGACGCTGGTTTATTATTTTCTTCCTCCTGCATCTTAATTTCCCGTGAGAATCCCCTTGCCAGAGACTTAAAAATTTCATTTTATTTCCCCGGGACAGAGCCTGTCATTCTCACCCAGATGTTAATTGCCGGCAGCTAAACGAGAAACCTGGTGGTTTAGTGATGTAAAAAGCGCAAAGCTCAGGCCAAAAAGCATGTTCTCAATGAAAACCCAAATGCATTTCAAAGGGATGGAGGTCCGACATAGCCAAAGTCCACGTTTTTTTGAAACATGGTAATACTCTGAGACAAGTGTGAGGTTCAGCTTGGACACAGAAAACCACATGCTGCTCAGAGGATGAAGAGGCTACATTAGCATAACCCAAATGATTTATGAGTGTAGATTAATGATGTCCCTTGAAATTGAATTCAGTACTTAGGCTGATGAGGCTTTGTCTGCTAAATATAGGACAGGCCAGGCGAGAGCTCTGCCTTTGACGGATAGATGATTATTGGCCTTTGGGCAGAGCAGAGGCACTGGGGCCCTTGAGCTTCATTCTTCATGTTTGATGTCTGTCCCTGCTGTCTGCTTGGGTGTTCTGGTTGCTCCTGGTGTATAGTTCAGGAATTTTGGATTTTGAGAGTTGTAATTTGATGTAGCTCACCTGACCAGTGCTGTAACTAGCCTATCAGCTCACCTTAAAGCCCTTTTGAATAAAGAGTAGTGCCAGGTAATATATCGGTATTATATTGATATCATGATATAAGACTTGATATCTACGTTGATTTTGGCTATTGTTATTTTGTAAGTGTTGCGTTATCCTGGTTTTAAAGGCTACATTACAGTAAAGTGATGTAATTGTCTGAATTTAGCTGCTGTATCATTTGGACTCACCCACTTAGTCATTATATCCACATTAATGATGATTATTTATTAAAAGTCATATTCTGTAGATATGTTGTGAAAGCACCAATAGTCAACCCATCATTTGGGGATGCTCCTAACAACTCATTTCCCTGACGTTTAAACTTTAACTTGTTGACTAAGAAAACACTCTCTAAGGTAAACATTGTCAGAAAAAATATTGCATATAAGAGTCATATGAAATCATTAAAAATGTTCAATATTCAAATGGTATTTTAAATGCTGCTGAAATATTTTGAACTTGGCACCATGTGTTATGAACATCGCACATTGTACTACAAAACATGACAACAACTCACAGAATAAAAGCTAAGAAAAAACATCTGTTGAAAACTATATTCTTGAGGGGGAAAAAATGCATGTTTAAAAAAAAAATCTAATTGCAATCATTTTGACGAATACTGCAATTGCAATAAGTGCTTTGATTTAAGTAGGGATGACAATATTTGTTTTTGTTTTTACTGAAAAAAAATAATTAAAATGATGATGCAATTTTTGCTGAGGTCTGTACAAAAAAAAGCATGTTCCCTCACGTCTGGAATATAAATTGTAGGCCAGGGCCTATCTATAGCAGCACAATGCTTTAATTATAATAGTATGCTGTGGCACATTTTTATCTCTTTCAAAGAATACAGCTCGTACGAATTGGATATTACACTTGGCCATATTGCAGTTTTGATAATGTTTTGATCAGTTAATACATGCTTAACATGTATTAACCAGCTTTTTGCATACATGTGTTGAGTGAAGGAATACCAACACAGATCCACACAGTTTGTCTGTTAAATTTGACATGATGAGTAAAGACGGCTGTCGCTTTAGCGAAAAAATGATGTAGCCAGTTTGGCATGTTGATATCTGCCCATTGGGTTCAAATGACATGCCGATATGTTTTTAGTTTATGATAGATGAAAGAAAGGCTTTGATTCGTAGCCGCCTCTGCGATTCCAAGCCTTCATTCTCTCCTGGGTGTGTTTTTGACACGGCTGGTCTGCACTTGTCAGAATGCAGTTGGCACAGTGATTTAATATTCACCGTTCACACAGAGAGACGGTGAAATAATCAGGAAATCAAGGATTCACATTACCCGGTGTGTTTCTGCTCCTCATGGGGAATTTTAAGACAATTCAAGTCTATTTGTTATCATTTTAGGCAGAACATAGTGGCATGAAACTGATTTCTGATCACAGTGCTTTTTAAAGCACTATTACAAAGTTGAATTTCTTCAACTGAATTTCTTTCTAATAAAATCCCAAAGCAGCTTCTCCCAGCCTTCTTTTTAACCGGAGATGTGACCATATGTGAGACATAAATGCTGCTCAACAGGAAAATCTACTGTCTGACTGACCAGCTGATGATGCAAGACTCTCAGTCTCTGTCATGCCCGGACTTGGCGATGTGTCTTCTCTTTCCCTTTCAGCAGCAGTTACTTGTGCAGACTTTGGCATGTTTGTGTAAACTTACCTTTGTTCCTACTTTAGTAAACTTCCCTCGTGCCTGTAGCGCCACTACACAAATATCATCTTAAGTGACAGATCCAGACTACCGTGGACAACTGCTCGCATTGTGTTGTGCTTGACAGACTTGTTAAATGGTGTCCGGTACCGTTTACATCATCACATCTGTCTTCCAATGAAGCTGAGTGTGCAACAAGACTGCAGTTGTATGTTGGAGAAACTGTTCACAATAGAGCAAATCTAGATTATGTTTTAATGTTCACTACAGTACAAGAGGTTCTTGTACAAATGAATAAACATCAGTAGAGTCTGGAGTCTACACATGCTACTGATGTTACTGCAAACATAATCTGCCTCTAACTCTCCATTTTTGTGTGCAGTCCACATTGGCCTCAAAAACCTCAAACTATTGCTGATTCAAAGGATGAAATTTTGTGATAAAATCTTTAAAAGATTTGATCCTTCTGCTTTGGGTTTCTCCACACATTCATTGAGTTGTAACGTGCTGTTAAAACATCTGCTGCCACAAATAGATTTTCTTCTTTTGGAACTAGACAGTTCATTAGGAGCATGTTGAAATATATATTGCTTATATAGCCAAAAGGGCTCAAAGTTTAGAGATGTCTAGGTAAATGCTTAAACATATTTTTTAAAAACAGTGCATTGTATTTACTCTGACACATTGCTTGACTGTTTTTCTTGTCCATGGCACCCCTTTTAACATAAAATTAGTAGGTTTAACTACATGCAATTAAGTTTTCATCAGTGGAAATGACATTTCAACATGTCAAAATTTCATGATACCCTATTATGATATCCTTAATGTAGATGTCAACAACTGACATTACCGCTACCGAGAATGGAATCGTTGATATCAAGATGTAACATTTTCACTAGTGAGAAAATTGTTATTAGTGCTACTGATAAAATGTGAGTAAATGTCTACAGCTAATTTTTGAATGAGATTTCAAGCCAGGATATTACAATTAGGGTTTCTTTGAGAACTATAGTTTCTGATTTTGAGTTTTGGTGAAGTTGTTTGTTGCTGAAGGAGAACATCTCAGCCCAGACGGGATAGATTGAGAAGTGGGAGTCAGCGGAAGAGAGCTTTCCTTTTCCTGTCCCTCATCATTAGTATGCCGGGAGTCAGTGGTGAGGAAGTGCCTCGACTGGACCAACTGGACTGTCAGAGGGACCAGAGTAGTTAGTATGGCAGATAAAATCAACGCCCAATGTGAAAACAGGTAGAACATACCCGACCACTTGATTCAGCTGCATAGCAAAAGAGAACTGGCTTTATTGCCAACAAACAGAAGTAAGAGCGCAAGAAAGAACAGCACACATAAATCCAGCAGGGAACTGAGGTTAATGATCGCTGATGTGGTGAGAGTGAGGCTACTTTGTTACCTGACAGCCCAGGAAAAGTCTGATTTAATTAACTGTAAAGTACAGTGAAAATTCAGGAACGGTTTTGCTGAGAACAGGGCCAGAACATCAAGAAAGCTGTGCTCTCATGTTCCTCTGGTTTGTTCAGACCCTCTGCACCAGCGGGGGAGTACGAAGATGAAAGAGGCAGCCATAGCTCGGCAAAACCAGAAATAGTGTCGACCAAAACAAGGGGAAGAAAAGCAGTGGTTCTGTGGTGAGAGAACATCTGCGGAAATGCTGCATGCCATTTAATTAGAACTTGGAAAATACAGAGAAATGTAAAAAAAACAAAAAAAACAGTAAACATGGACATGCAAAAAAAAAAAAAGAAAGAAATGGGCAGAAACACAAGTTAAGGTGTGATATTTTAGAGTAATAGCAATTATGAGTTAAACAAGTGCAGCCAGTGAGCCTGTTCTTACTGCAGAGCCAGAAGCTAACCTGTATAGATATTTAGATAGATATTTGGGCAAATGTAATGTTTGATCTGGTAAAATCTGCTGCAGTTTCCTTCTGCAGCAAGGATCCTTTATTGCTTCACAGTAGACTAAAGGACATGATAAAAGAACATTTAGACCTTGCACTGGAATGGAAACTTTAAGATTTGCTCTTGATTTAACATTAGTGATTCTCTCTTGCAAGTTTGCACTAATGCTCCAAAAAACTAGAGTTACAAATAAAGTATGACGTTGCTGATATGAAATAGCACGGAACATGGGATTAACTCTTTTTACCCTGAAATCTGTTTACATATTAATGTGTGAAAGTGTGTGCTTTAACAGTTTTATTCAGTGCGAATGAGTTCAACTTGGAAGAAATCGGCTTTTGTAGCAAACAGTGATGGATTCTTAATGCGACTTGAATGCAGCTTATCACAGTGGTGACAGTTGAGGCCGAAAAAGGCATTCGCTGAATAAAAAGCTTACTGTGTGTGAATCAACTGTGTCAGATTTGGCCAGAGACTACTGCCTTTTTTTGACATGATCAGACAAGATATTGTGTGTGTGTGTGTGTGTGTGTGTGTGTGTGTGTGTGTGTGTGTGTCTGTGCGTGTTCAGCTCCTACATTTGCCCTCTCGCACACATGAATTAGGACACCAAACCCAACACGCCTGGCATTTCAAAGAGGAGGCCATTTGTTGGAAACAAGCGCCCCATTTAGACTGTCTTGATCCATGTATTGAACTGTGCCCAGAATCTCTACCCATCTCTCCAAAGCCTGGCTCTTTTGCACTCATGTCACCTAAAGTAAATGCATATGCATCCAGTATGTATAAATTAAGATGGTAATGCTCTTTCGTGTGCCAATTCTGAGATTTGACTTAAAAGGAAGTAACAGATGGCTGTTCATAAAAACTCCCAACAGTGGCGTTGAGGTTAAATGAAATTGACAGGACATGTGAAAAGTAGGTTGAAAAGATACAGTCCATGGTTTGAATTGCCCCATTTATTAAACTGTCAAAGAAAGTTTCACTCTGACTATGAGGTCGACAGATTATCAAAATCTCTCGATTACTTAGGCCGATATTTGGCATTTTGCTTATTATCTGTATTAGTGTTTTATTTTAATGATCACCGATAAAATTAATTAATACATTAAAAAGTGTGAAGAAAATGGCAATATGGGAGGAACGTTTGATGCGTAAATCTTAGGTAGCTATTTTTTTAAATTAATTTTTTATTAAAATTTACACTAGACTTTCTTAAAAAAAAGTTGCTGGAAACTTGCTAAATGATGCTGCAGATCAGGATGAGCATAAGTACTCAAGTCCAACCTCCCACATGTGAATTTGACTTTTTTTTATTATTACCATTAAGTAAATGTTATTTCACTGTCCAGCTCACTGCCTTCTTGCACCACTGTTGTTCTCTCTCTGTTTATCATGAGACAGGAGGGGACTGTGGGTGTTAGTTAGTTGGTACTGATTAACGAATCGGTGTTGGCTGGATGTCAGCAGCTGCCGTCGTGTTAGCTTGTGCTAACCGGGCAGACACTGAACTTACCGTGAGGAAAACTCAAGAGAGAGTGTTTCAGTGCTGGGTCTCAACCATGTACTGGCAGCAACAGAAAGTTTGCTAATTAATCTTATGTAAACCTTTAATTTATGATTTCATGGGTTAAAAAAATGAATTTCAAATTCCACATAATTTCCAGTGTCTACCATTTTACAGTCCTTTTATTACTTTAGTTTTTTTTTTTAAAAATCCGAGTACTCTATGGTAAGTTATTTAAAGTACTCAAATATTGAAAATGACTTAAAATGATTCTCATTCTCATGGCAGATCAAGAAAAAAAACTCAAAACTTTGAATACAAATATTCTTACTGCCTTTAGCTTTTGACATGTGAAGACAGTAATTTAAAGCATATATGTTACAACCTTGCATCTCTTGATTTACATTTAAAGTGACTGCAATTTCACATTCACATGCCCTATTTATTTTCAGATTACATGCAGCCTGCCCGCTGCAGTAGCCTGGCCTGCGGTGCCACAGCGGCAAAGCCTTCGAGGCATTCCCATAGTTGATGCCTGGACATTTCTGGACCTTCAACAAATGTCCGGATTCCCTTGTCAGCCACTCATCTAACACACCCATGACTTGCTTGACTTTTGTTTATTCTGTGTCATGCCGAAAAACATGTCAACATAAATGAAGGCCATTTTACTGAAAAGTACATCCCTTATATCTTTGTATGCAGGACAGTAAAACATAGACAAGACCACTGAAATACAGCGAGCATGTCTGTACTGTTTCAGTGATTATCAGTCAGTGATACCATGAAGCTGTATTGGTTTTGTAGAGAACAGTAGGTGGTTGGTTATGTGGCTAAGCTTCTTGCTATAGAGTGCCCCAGGTATGATGTTTTTCTGTATGCCGATGCTGAAGACTGGTTAAAAAAACCCATTGACTTTGAGATGACGAAAGCAGAGGTGCAGAAATGCTAACTTATTTCTGGGTTTTAAGACTCATCTATTCAGAAAGGCTCTCTATTCAGAAAAAAGGTCTACAGTCATATGTCTTATGTTACCTGCTTAGTCTTTATTTAATGACTCAGTGAGGTTTGATTTTGGAAAAAAAAACAAAACACTGTGGTCAACTTCATTAAGATGCTGTTGCCTCACTGTTTCTCAGTTTGAAGCTCAGTGAAACCCAGTGTCCGGCGAGGCTTTGTGAAAGTTTGGCTTGGAGACAGAGATACTGCAAATACCTCTATCTTCACCATCCAGCCTCGATGGATGGAAAAAGTCTCGCTCCTGCCAAAGATTGTGATGGCTTGTGCCTGTGTCCAGCTGGTTCTCTATAAACAGCAACATGAATAATTGTCTGATTTTTGGCTCGTTTTTTGTTTTGATTCACTCCTACTTCTTATTTTAGAGAGGATTAGTCAGCTATTAGAGACATATAAAGATGACCGATTTTGACATAAAAATGGACATGCCATGCAGGGAAGTTATTTTGCAGACCATGTTAAGAGAGAGAGAAAACACTTTATTCAAGACAAATGTGCAATAAGCACCTTGATGGGTGGCATATTTCATGCTTTTGCCTACAGGGAATAATGCATTAGAGGTTATCTTCTGTTCCAAATTTTTTGAGAGACTAGTAACGTTTGTATCCGTGTCGGTTGTCTCATTGGACCAGACAGTGTCCTGACCCTGCGGTTTATCCTCTTACATCACCAGTGTTGGGACTTGCAGAGGCTAAATGAGTGTGCATACTGTGTGTGTGTGTGTGTGTGTGTGTGTGTGTGTGTGTGTGTGTGTGCGTGTGTGTGTGTGTGTGCGTGTGTGTGTGTGCGTGTGTGTGTGTATATGTTTATGCATGTATACCCCTATGCAAGCCTCTAATGCTCACAAATCTAAAGTGGAATTTTAAATTATCCATTTGCATCGAGTGGATCAGAAATGCTCAGCCTTTAAGCTTTCATGAGATCCTGTATGACAAAAAAAGAAACATTAATCTTCCGTCATGGCATATTCAAAGCACATGTTCAAGAATCTTTGCTTAGGTTGAGACAGTGGCATTTTTCAGAGAAATGAAAGACTGTTGCAGTGTCTCCAAAACATATTTTTGGCAATGTTTTAGGCTTTCATCAGGGGGGATCCTTAATTAATTTTGTAAAGCTTTGTCTGCAGAGATACATTACAACCATGAGTCACTTGTGACCCAAATGCCAGATGGATTGTAAACGCTTCCAAGGTTATGACTGCGTGATTTCATCAGATCTTTCAGAGAGTCAAAGGAAACTATCTCATCTCCTCTCTTGCTGTAACTAACACCCCCCTAGTTTCTCTCCAGACTCTTGAGGAGGAAACGGCTGCAATCTGCATCTCCGTCTCCCAGTGCTCCAACCTCCCTTCTGCCCACATCCATCTCTACATCTCAGCTCTATTACCTCCCCCACCATCTTCACAACACATTTCTTTAAATAAGCCTCTCTTTACCCCCCTCACTGTCTCAGCTTTGATCCACATGGCTCGTGCTTGAGCTTTGTAGAAATCACTTTTTCTTCATTTTCTTGAAGGCACACAGAAATACACACAATAGGGCTCCAATAAGGCTGCAAGTGTTGTAGAAGCATTTGATTTGTTGATTGAATCTCTTGCAGCATATTATTGCTATTATCTCTACTACTTTTTCACTCTCATTTAAGTCATTTCTAGTTTTTGTTTTTGGAGGGCGAGGTGTCGTTTTAAATGTCATGTCTTCTTTTCGACTGTGTTCATTATTTTAAGATGTATTAACTAGGGCTGCCCCTTGACAGTCGTAGAGTTCAATCATCAGTCGGAGACCCTAAGTCAGATTGCTTGATTGATTGAAGTCGAGCTGTTGGTTTTTTTCTCTGCAGTGTACTTCTGGGGACATTCTGGTGATCTGATCAGCTCTGATCGTATGGACTGATCAACTATCCACCCCGTAAATCTAAATGCTCAAAATGCTACTAAGGAGAAAAAGGACTCACAATGAGTTCTGTCTTTGCAGTGTTCACAGACCTGCAAACACAGCCAAACTTTAAAAGGGGACACAGAATGATAACTAAGGGACACAACCCGGACTTGACTAAGCAGGTAGGAGCACAGTGTCTTGCTCATGGACAGGTGGCTGTTAAAGGACGTACTCCAGCTGTTGTGAGGATTGTGACATCTTGTTTGCAGAATAATCTCTGTCCTGCCCTGCTGCCCCACACATGGACAGCCCCCCCCCTTTTTAAGTCTTTCCAATAAACTCTGAAAGGGAGTTGTTCAGTCTAGCTGTCAGAGTTCCTTTTTTTTGAAGTGCGTCCATAAACATTACACAACAGTGTCTGCAAGACATCAGTGACTGTACAGTACTGTGCTTTCTGCCTGCCCGGACCTGTCTGTTCCATTTGCTGTCTACACAGGCCTCTGCAGTCCCCATAGATGTCAACTCATGGGTCCACACGCACCACACCTTGAGCAGTTCTGCTCAGACCACTGCATTTTTAGAATTACATTTCTATAGACTCGTGTGCTTGTGTGACCATACATAATTAGTGATGCCCTGAGCTGATCTGCAGGTTCGGGAATGCACCCTGTCCAGGCATCGTAGAGCCACATATATTTACCATCCTTTGCCAGATAGTCCAGCTGTGCCAGCTGTTTTTGAGCGAGTGACTTGCGGAGGCCACGCTGAGTCCAATACAATAATTATAGTTAGGGAGGGGACCATAAGGTTATCTTATGATGCGATTCTGTGATACTTGGGTGCCGATTTAATATGTATTGCTATTGTCATATTGATTATTGATATTGATTTTACTTTATTTGTCCCCGAAGGGAAATTTGTCTTGAACACAGTGCTGCTTGCTTCACAGTAACATACAAACATACATACATTTAAAGTATTGCAATTTGATATTGCGATTTATTGCTTTGGTAATCTACTTTTTTGACATTAGTCCATGGAAAGAGGTTACATCATACACTTCTAGAGACTTTATATTATGAGAAATATTTCCAAAAACAATGCAAATGCGATGCCAGTCAGTCTTTTGTTTATATACATGAAAAAAAGTCATAAAGTTATTAAACTAATGTTTTTATGGTCTTATTTTTCACAATTTTATCAGTGAGGCACTTCATGAGCTTGCTTTGTGGAAGTTGCTGTAAACGTATCGTAGCGAGTATTTATGATAGAACATTAAATGATACTGAACAGTGAATAGAGTATATTAAATGAATTCATATTATAGTCATATCATATTAAATTAAATTAAATTAAATTAAATTAATTTTATTTATTTAAGATATTTTTTATTGGATATAGGACAGCTTAAACATGAAAAGGTGGTGCGGCAAGGACGTAGCCTCTGTACATGCCTGCTCTACCAACCAAGCTACCTGGCACCCCAAAGATATGCAATTTTTGAAGTAAATTGCTAAATGTAACAGTCATCAAACTTGCAGTGTGCCTAATGGTGGCTTTGCAATATTAACATTAACTGCAACCTTCATTTTAAAAATCTTATTCCTCTGTAGAGGTGTGTGCAGTGCATGGATTCACTCAGCCGCTTGCCCTGCTGCCTGTCTCTACAACACCAAAAATAAGACAAACAGTAGCTAGTTAGCGAGTAGCTAGCCACAGTTCAGTCCTCCACCTCTTCATGGTGGTAGGAAAATATTTGCCGGCAGGAGAGCAGGCAGAAGTGCTGGAGACACTCGCAAGTGGCTGTAGCTAACTGAACTCAACTGGTGAAAGTCTAACTGACAGAATGAGACTCTGAAATTGACGTGTTTGGTCTGCTAGAGAGACAACATTTCACTGTTCAGATCTGTTGAAACTACAGAAACACTCCTGATTTGTAAAGCCCGGCTGTGTTTCAGAGTGGAGGTTTTTGCCTCACAACCATCTTTGGCAAAGACTGGTGGCTCCGGGCATGTGTAGTGTGCTTACTTCGAGAGTAAGATGAAATTGTTTTTAATAATCGGAATATTAACAGACCCTTATAGTTCTAATCTAATTATTAGAGTGCACCAACTGAGAACATCTTGTGTTTTACGTGTTTCATTTTGGCTGTCAGTTGAAGCCATAAAATGCAACTTCATTAATCGGGACCTCCTCATGCTCTGTTGGGCTTTCATATCGATGAGCTCTGTAACCTTGAGCCAGCGTCTGCCCTCAGGCCGAGGAAACCAGCAGCCATATACTGCAGCCGACAGCTGCTGAGGAAACAGATGGCAAATACTGCCAGTCTCTGAAAACAAAAACTGTTACTATAGCTTGATGTCAGCAGTTTTAGAATAGGATTTCCAACTAGTATAGTATGTCTTTGCTGCTGTTTGCCTTTGACTGCTAACTTCACTCTAACACCCACAACTTGGCTGGCAACACCACAATAAATATATGCGAAAAATGTGCGTATTTGAGAAGCTTGACATGGGGAACACTGGGATTGTTTGTGGATTTGATCCTCATTTGTTGTTACCTTGGAAATGTAAAGTCTGTTTGGGGGAAAAAAAACAATTACAACAACTTTACACTTACACTGCATATAGTGCATAACACACTGACAGCCAACATGATCAAAAGACATCAACGTTTCTATTTCTTTGTTTATTTCTAATGTTAGTCAGCTGGGAAATTTTTAACAGCAGACATTCGGTAAAATGTTTACCTTTGAGGTGATGGTTTTATTTAACAGTAATATATTTTAAAATCTATTTATTTACACTTGCATTTTTTCAAATAAAGGCTATTTATTTTTAATTCGAGAATAGGCTCTTGTGATCTAAAGTATGGCAGACTATCTTTGCTCTTTTAAATTGCAATTAGGGATGCACAATATTGGCACATATGGGCAGATATTGGCTTTAAAATGAAACATCAGAAGAGGCCAAAAATGCTCACCTGTGCTGTTATGACATGCCGATGTATTTTTTAAAATTTGTTAACAAAGTGAAAGTGTACAAAACATCAACCCTAAGTTAAAGGTTTTTTTTTCTTATTTTGCACAATGAATTTATATTACATACATTAAAAAGCACTGTATTTTATGTCTCCAGTTGCTGATGGGCCATCATAATAAGAGTATGCATAATATGATGTTAATTCCACTGCAGAAATCTAAAATTTGGTGATGAAAAAAGTGGAAATATCGATACAGGTTATCGGCCAAATTAGTTATTATATATTGGCATGTTGGCTATTGGTAAAAAATCCAATATCCTGCATCCGTAATTGCAATTGTTTTTGACTCAAAGACTGATGTTATTAAGTTTTGATAACTATCTTTCTATTTCAGGGTCAAAAAGTCTCCTCTTGTAGCTTCTTCAAGGATGTGTTTGAGTGTGAAAGCTCTGGCTGCAGCTTTTCTCCTGCAGAACTCATCTGGCACTCGTGTCTCACAGAGGAGTTGTGAGCTTTTGTTTTGGCAGACCTCCACTGCCTCGCTCTGCTATTGCAATTATGTCTAATAGGACATATCTCAGCCCGCTACAAATAAGCCTCCTTATTTTTTGCCTTTTCCGTTTGCCGAGCTGTAATCTGATACGGCAGAGGCCACTGGCAGTTATTCCTCTGCGCTGTCAAGCTGTCACATGATGCGGCAGACAGAGCACTGTGTCTGACTGTGTGTGAGTCCATGTTTTACAAAATAATCCTATGCACCGCTGTCTGCCCATTGACCAACTGTTCCTACTACTTGTGCCCCTGCAAATCCTCTTGTACAACATCTCCCAATCCCTCGGATAACATTCGGCTTCATAACTGGATCAGGAGGGGTTCGTGCGTAAGTCGTTTTTATTCAGAGACTGGTGACATTCGGGTTTTAGGTGTCACCAGATGCGTTCATAGGAAAAACTACTGATTTTGCTGTGACTCACCTCCTGAAAGCCTTCTTTTCATTTGGGATGGGAGAAAGAATGGCCGAGGTGTGTGCAGATTTGGTCACAACATGTTTGGACCTGAAGAAATGCAAACTGACATCGGCTCCAATGGCAAGACAAAAGTTTATAATACACTGATAAGAAGCAGTCACCATCTTTGAGATGTGCCTTTAATTTCAAATTCCCATGGCATGTCTGTAGCCACTTTTACACTGCCTGTTCAAGGTGGGAATTTCATGCCATAATGCTGTCTTGCTGTTGTGATCCAAAGCACAATTGCAGAATGGAGGACAGAGTTGTCTCACCTCTGAGTGATGTAGTAACAGTCCCTAAACAAGCAAATAACTGATTTAAGTCCATCATTACACTATCTTTGAATTAACACAAATTCTCTAATAATAATATTAATTCGGCTGTCTTTTGTTTGCTAACATTGTCTAACTTATCACACAAAGCTCACGTCTCAGCTAAGCACACAAGACCTGTGTCCCAATTCAGGGTCTGCATTCTTCGGAGGCTGCATTCGAAGGCCGATTACGTCCTGGCCTTCTTGTGCCAAGGCTGTCCCATTTGGTCACAATTCGAAAGGCTCTTCCTTTCGCAGCCCACAAATGCAGCCTTCTTTTCCCTCTGTTTGGAGGACACATCGCTACTATCCTTCGCGGCCTTCCATTTCCCAAGATTCCTTGCATGCCCGCGATCTTCAAAAATAATGGCGGCATAGAGCGGAGATCGGAGCGTTGATTTAACTTAATGTGGGTTTTTACTCATTTGAAAATCAAACGCCAGATATGTTAAACTTAGAGGGCCATTAAAATCTCATAATTTCATTCATAATACGTGACGTTAATAATGCTAACACCTCTCACAAATATAGTTGAAAAATCCATATTTAACATGCTAAGAGTGAAAGCTTGTCAGGCATAGCAACAGTAACCAGGAGGGGCAGGGCTTAGGAAAGCGTCAACTACTCTGGACCAGTGCCCTCTAAAGAGAGAGTTACGGCACTGTTTGGCCTCGCAGTCACGAGGTTCACGGGGCTGCAGATAGTTCCATCTGTGTCTGCGCTGTAAGGAGTTTTAAAGCGGGACAGACATCAGTGACTATATTTTCAGCAATTTTCGGCCAAATTAACACATAATCTACATCGATTACTAGGGGTGCACGATATCTATTGGGCCGATAATAAGGAAATTATGACGTAATTCCGATAAGTCCGATATCATGACGAAAAGCCCCGATAACATATATATTTTTGTCAGCACGGCAGTGCCTCGCTCCCACTATGAGACCCGAATGGCCTGCAGTGAATGCTGCGTTCACGTGATGTCGGCATAATCAGAAAATCTCTTTCTCACTGGGAAAAATCAAGAATACCCCCTGACGTCAGAAAACAACTTGTTAACTCGGTCATAATTTTGGTAGTTGCTGACTTAAATTGATATCCGCACTATTTTTCCACGTTACACATAAAAAATAGAAATATGAACTTAAAAAGGTCGAAAGTACGGCTAGCAAACGAGGGAACGGGGGAATTTACGTTGCACCTTGAATGCAGCATGCAGCAGCGTGCTTACGAAAACAAAGAACATGGCGTCGATTGTGTGGGACTTCTTCAAAGTTTGCGAAGAAGACAGTTCGCTGGTTACTTGTAACAAATGTTCCAAGCGAGTTCCACGAGGAGGGAGAACTAGCATTAATACTTCAAACCTGATCAGCCACCTGAAACATAACCACCGCTTCGACAGAGTTTTGAAAGTGTATGAGGACGCCCGGGCTGCTAAAGACGCTAACGTTAGCAACTTAAACTTAGACACATCGGCGAGGCTTTCGAAAAATCCAAGAGGTTTTCCAAAGATGACCCACGGGCTAAGGCTATTGAAGATTTAATCATGGACATGATGGCGCTTGATGACCAGCCCTTCACCCTGGTCGAGGACAGAGGCTTTTCCCGTCTGATTAATCACTTGGAGCCACGGTTTACATTGCCGAGCCGCCGCTACTTTTCTGATGTGTGCCTTCCAGCTAGGTATGATGCGATTGCCAAATGTATTCACACTTTGATTGATAACAACGTGAAAGACATGAGCTTTACCATGGGTATATGGACTTGTGATGTCAGCCCTGTAAGCATGAGTCTGACCGCGCAGTGGATAAATACAGACTTTAAAATGTACAGAGTGGCGTTGCACTCCCAGGAGCTGCCCGGATCACACACAGGTATAATGATTTAACAGACTTTTTTAGCTATGCTACAGCGGTGGAATATTAAGAAGGAGATGGTGCATGTTGTCTTACGAGATAATGCTCGTAATATGGAAAAGGCAATGAATGAGGCCCTCCCTGTTTTTGGTTTTGTTCATAGTATTGATTTCATGATCTTAGGTATATGTGTGTGTTATCGGTTATCGGTATCGGCCTTTAGGAGCTGACAGTTATCGGTTATCGGTATCGGTTTTAAAAAACAGTTATCGTGCATCCCTATTGATTACCATATTAACTACACTCACAGTCAATAAACATAATATAATATTTATTGGGAGTGGTGGAGAGACGGTGTTAATCTGTTTTTCTGTGTGTAATTTTGAAGGGAATAAGATTTGTTCTCATAACGTAAAATACATTTAAAGTATGTACGCATTTATATTTCGTGCTTCTGTGGTCGTAAATAGTCACAACCGGCGTTGCAAAGTAACTTAATACTGTACTTAAAAGCTACATGGTTCTCACAGGACAGCCACGCTACAAACATGTTATGATTTTATAGTATATGATGCATTGCTGTGGATTAAACCATTATATAAAGGAGATGAAATGAGCCGTAAACACCTACAGCAATAAAATCCAGCATACACATTAATACAACAGGAATATTTATTCAAAAACATCAAACATAGAACACTGATAGGAAATATCTTACTGCACAATCAATACTTTTACTCATTATTTTAACTAGGCTATGTTTTGCTCATAAAAGATACATACTATCATAATATCATCGTCACTAATAAATATAAGAGCATCACTGTATAATCTGTATATAGGCCTACTGTTATATCCACCCTATGTTCATGATTCCATTTATTTCATATTTATTCCAGAACCCTCTGCACTGTGAACCACTGCACTGCTATATTACTGTTTACACTTTTATTGTGTCAGTTGTTCATGTCAGTGGTATGGTAGGAGGGGGTTAGGTTAGTTTTTTTTTTTAAAATTGTGTTCAAATTCTGTCATGGGCTTAATAGGTGACTAACATACCCTGAAAGCCCATGGCTGTTCAGACTAAGACCACTTCATGATTTATTGATAAATACACACACATATATTCATAATATATTTAGAAATCTTAACAATGCAGACTTGTACGTTTAAAATCAAATAATATATATTGAAATTCCACTTTTTAATTATTTTTATTTACTTTTTTTAATTTGATCTTAAGCACAAATCAAGAACTTAAGATGCATGTCAATGGGGGTTAGGGGTGAGGGGTAGGGGCTGGGGGAAGGAGCTGAAGAGGAGAAGAGCACGATAGGAGTGTGAGGTGATCTTTGTTTATGTCACATTTCTGTGACTATGTTGAGATTTAGCTAAGGGGAATTTTTTGTCCTTGATTTGGATGTCTTAACAGTCCACTGCCAGAATAAAAGATTACGATGGAAGATTTTAGCCATGTCACTTGTGTAACTTAGTCAAGTCAGTGTTATTTGTGTTGTGCCGAATCATAAAAGAAGTTATCTAAGGACACTAATATAGTGCAAATCAGACCACACTGTTTTGATTTCCTGTCCCAACAATTCAGAAGATTTCCCACCAAGAGCAAGCACATTGTGCGACAGTGGCAAGAAAAAACTCCCTTTAAGAGGCAGAAACCTTGAGCAGAACCAGACTCTTTGGTGGACGGCCATCTGCCGCAACCGGTTGGGACGAAAAAGAGTTTTTTAGTACAAAAACACTGGCTTGGCTTGAGCTAATTCTAGTGCGGCATGGTTTTACTCAGTGTGGCCAAAATGCCTATTTTGACTTCCCATCTCTTTTGAGAAATTTACTTTTGGCCACAGTGTGTTTCAAAAACAAACATAAAACTGGCACTCACAGATAAATTTACTTATTTATCTGGGGCAAAATGAACAGAAATGGACACATTACAGCCACGAAGCCACCATCAGCGTCACGCTGATGACAGCTTTTCTACCCCTTTTTCCCCCCATAATAAATAAGCTTATTGATCTGTGAGTACAGGTGATCAGTCTGATTTTGGATCCATACCATTACAAGGCAACTCTGTTTCGGTCATAGGGATTTTCTTTTTTTTTTTTTTGACTAGCTGTGCTGTGAACCTGGAGAGGTTTTGAAAAGATAACTGGGAGAGGGGTATAACTGGATTTACCTTAAAAGTTATCAGGGATCTTTTTAGTAATGGACGAGTCTGATTTCTATTTACACATGGCAGCGGACCTAAAAAGTAAAAAGACAGAAGATAAAGAAACTTTCTTCAGTGTGTGGGGCTGAAGCCTATCTCAGCTCACATTGGCCAAGGGTCAGCAAACACCCTGGAAAGGTTGCCTCATCTGCATGTCTTTGAAATTTGTGAAGAAGCTGGAGCACCTACAGGGAGCAGGAGGAGAACATGCAAACTTCACTAAATAGGGCAATAGGTGGGTTTAAACCCAGAACCCTTCTGCTGTAAGAGGACAATGCTAATATCTAGCTAATATCCTGCCAAAACTGTCAACCATTTTGAAAGCCCTGCTGATTGTTGAAGTTGAAATGAGGAATTATCTATACTAGCGCTGGCTAAACTAAGGCTTGTGGGCCAACTGCAGACAGATGTGCATTTTTGAAATGCCCCATGGCAAATTGATTAAAAATACACTAAATATGGCTTGAACATGATTCTAAAAACACTGATATAAACTTGATTGGGTTGCCATCTGCAGCGTTCTGTTTGGATGGAAGAAAAGGAGAGACTTCCCACCACTTTTTAAGTAAGCTATTTAGTCCTGGCCACAGTTTGTTTCAGTCATGAAAATTTTTTTCTGACTTGCTGTGCGAGGAGTTATGTTAGGCTTCATGGAAATGGGTGGTAGAACAGTAAAACTTGACCTGGCTTCAAATTTAGATGGGATACTTTTAGTTCTGGGTGAGTCTGATTTCTGTTCACACCTAAATGTGTCCATTTTTGGGACAGTCGATGCCTGGTTGTAAAATGATTTAATGCCAGTTTCTAGCTGGAACTTATTAAAGTAAGATGGGAGGCAGGTAGCACTAAACTGGGGGGTTTGCCTCGTATGGACAGTTTTCTCTCTGGACTGCTTGTGCAGTTCACTGGAGGTAGGTGGAACCTTGGTTCCACCTGATTTGTCTTGAGGCAGCTGTTCAGTTCTACTTTTCTGCAGTGCCTCTCTCAAATTTAAGTTCTGCCTTCTCTGGTCATAGAACAAGTTTTTGATATAGTCTACCTTTTCAACCAGCATCTCATTCTCACCCTTGTATTCTCCTACCTTCCCTTGCAACATGTTAACCTCTGCCATTAATGCCTTTGTTTTTTTACCCTGCTCTGTGATTACCCATTGGCACTTTTGGATCAATTCAAAGCTCTCTGGAGGAGGCAGCCTTGACACACTATGCTTTAGCTCCTCACACTGCCTCTCCTTTTCATGGATTATGTGATCCTTCCTCTCTAATTGTTTGCGCGTGCTGGTCAGTTTATCCTTTAACTTCAGATTTTTCTCATAAATTCTGTCAAAGCCTTGGGGCTTGACCGAGTTTGAAGCAGCGGATTTAGCTGGTATATTCTTAATGTCCAGCTCTTTGAATGACCGTTCTAGTTGGTCTTCAAGGTCATAATACTTCTTTTCCATGAAAAGCACTTTTTCTCTTTGTAAAAGTTCGCGTCTCTGGTTTTCAGCTTTCTCCTTCTGAAGTTTGTTTTTCTCCCCCAGAAGTTTGGTTTTCTCCTCTAAAAGTTTGACCTTGTCCTCCTGAAGTTTGCATTTCTCCTCATGAATTTGTTTCGTCTTCCACTGAAGTTTCTCTACCTCCAGCTCCTTCACACGGATTTCCTCCACAAGCTGTTTCTCCTGCTTGCTGTAGGCCACTTTCAGGGCCTTGTTTTTCTCTCTTAACAGAGAGCATTCATCTTTTAATGGTGACAGCTTCCTAAGGGAGTCTCTTTCTTTGGTCACCTCTTTTAGTTGCTCTTTCAGTTCATGTTCTCTCTCTTCCATCCTCTTGATTTTAGAGAGTTCTAGTTTAATGTCAGCTGGCAGTGACCTCTTTTTTGCCAGCTGCTCCTTCAGTGAATAATTTTCTTCATTAAGAAGAAAATTGCGTTCCCTCTCCATGTCCAGTTTAGTTGTGAGCTGTTGAATCATATGTTGAAGCTGGTGTTTACTTGCTTCAGTGAGAAATTTCAATCCTACTTTTGTAGGCTCAATTTTAAACCTACTGTCCATCTTATCTGATTAAATAAAGGTTTAAAAAGATAAGTAAATAAGATTGTAATTTTCCAATGAGTGTTTGGTTGTGAAAGTGTAGGTCTGACCTGTATTAATGTGAGTCTGCCAACTGAAAGAGATTGGAGAAGGATGGAATGTAGGTGGAAATATCAAAGGTCTCATGACATCATTGCATTCTTTTATTACATCACATTCCATATTGTGTTGTCAAATTCTGTTTTATGATGCAGTGTTTTGCCCCGCCCACAAAACAATAGGTCCTCTTTTAGCCCCGCCCATTAAAAAATGGGCTTGACCTTAAATGCTCTCAATAGCCCCATCAATTTAGAATTGAATTTAATTATCAAGAAATACAGAATAAATTCTAGGGCTGGATTTTAAAAAAATCATAAGTGCATTGCAATATGTTTTTTTGCCAGTTCAAAATTTCTGTTGTTTGATTACTTTAGTTACTAGTTACTTTGCAGATTCAGATTATTAATACAGCATAAAAAATAACTTAAGAATGCATTATGTACTAGAGCAAAATAGAAAGTAGCCTAATTTAAATCAGCTCCACCTTTACAAGCCCAACTTTTAAGTGATTAACACATTAATGCATCAATAATTATAATCCAATAATACAACATAGGCCGCAGTACTCTGAAATGGGCCATTCTCCATAATTCTACTGTTGGTAGGCCACTTCAGATATATTTGATGCTGAAACTTATACCTTTACCAATGTACTATTTTCAGCTAGTGGCTATTGCGTGTAACAGAGGACTTTTACATTAAAATATTATTTCTACATGAGTAAATTATCTGAGATCTTCTTCTATCACATTGTACTACTATAATCAGCCACTAGCTGTGTCCCAATTCAGGGTCTGCATCCTTCGGAGGACCCAGCCTACGCAGCCTTCGGAGGCGACTCCTTCGGAGGCACCTCCGAAGGCTGCATTAACGGTTGTTAATTGGGACAGTCTAGCCTTCGGAGGATTTCCTGGTTGCGTCACCAGATGTTCCCGCCCTTACACCCACATCAGCTGGGGGGGGGGCACTAAAGCAAAGAAATTATTGTATTTTTAAAATTTACTTTTTATTTAAATTTTGCTGGAGGAGGAGGACAAGCGCCTCTGTCCGCGTCGGAAGCTGATTTTTCGCGCAGTAAAGCCTCCGTCAGGGGACGGAGCTCTCCGCTGCTGCGGACGGAGCTCTCCGCGGCTGCGGACGGAGCTCTCCGCGGCTGCGGGCAGCACAGCGGGGCTGCTAGGTGGCTACATGTTAGCATTACTAACGTCACGTATTATGAATGAAATTATGAGATTTTAATGTCCCTCTAAGTTTAACATATCTGGCGTTTGATTTTCAAATGAGTAAAAACCCACATTAAGTTAAATCAACGCTCCGATCTCCGCTCTGTGCCGCCATTATTTTTGAAGATCGCGGGCGCGCAAGGAATCTTGGGAAATGGAAGGCCGCGAAGGATAGTAGCGATGTGTCCTCCAAACAGAGGGAAAAGGAGGACGCATTTGTGGGCTGCGAAAGGAGGAGCCTTCGACTTGTGACCAAATGGGACAGCCTTTGGCGCAAGAGCGCCAGGACGTAATTGGCCTTCGAATGCAGCCTCCGAAGGATGCAGACCTTGAATTGGGACACAGCTACTGTCTTCTGTTTTCAGAAGTCCTAAACCAGAGAAAGTTTCTTTCAACTTTTTTTTCAACTTTCAACTTTATTGTCCCCTAAGAGAAATTTGTTTTGCAGCCAGATAAAACAAAACACAGCATAAACAATCAGACAGAGTCAGCCTTAAGGAGCAGTGCCATACATAAATGCAAAAATACATTAAAGGACACTGAAAGTAAAATCATCCCTAAAAACCTTTGTCCAAGTGAGAGCGCCGGCGTAACCATAGAAACTCACTACAACCCTGGTGTCTTTCTGTCTCGCTCACACAGTACTTGAGGAGATGATATCAGACAACGTCTGACACTTTGAGACAGGAGAACCATCTGGAGCTTAAGTTTCAATTTCTGTTTTCAGCAGACAATGATCCATCAGAATAAAAAGAAAATAAAACAAATTGTGATAACAAAACTTTTGGTTAATATATATATATATATGAAAAAGTCTAATCCCTCAATTTAAGTGTCTGCAATTTGTTTTATACCAATTCAGATTTTTTGAAAATTTGACAAACTATGGTAAAATTCTGTCCAGGGTTTAATAGGTATCTAACATACCCTGAAAGCTTCAAGTTACAGTACTTAAGTACATTTTTGACACTGTGTATTTGCATTTTCTGTCACTTAAAATGTAACTTCTTTAATTCAACTTAACACTCAATTAAAATACAAACTTGCATAATATTATATGTTCAAATCCAACATGTGTTCCCTCTTTTTATTTTTAATCATAAGCACAAGTAAAGAACAAAAAAAGAAAAACATGTCGATGGTATGTTAGGAGGGGACTAGGCTGATTTTTTTATGTTGAAATTCTGTTATGGGCTTAATAGGTTTCTAACATACCCTGATGATTTGTCATAAATGATCAGGATTTGTTGATAAATACACACACACACACACACACACACACACACACACACACACACACACACACAAATCTTAACAATGCAAGCTTGTACTGTTAAAATCAAATATTATATATTCAGATTTATTTTTCGTTTGTTTTTTTATTTTTTTTATTTCATCATAAGCATAAATAAAGAACTTAAGATGCATGTCAGTGGGGGGTGGGGGATTGAGGAAGGTGTTTAGAGTCCTGATGGCTAAGGCAAGAAAGCTGTTTGTGAAGCCTTTAATCTTAGTGGAAGGTGACCTGAAATGCTTCCCTGAGAGAAGGAACTGAAGGTGATGACTATGATGTTAGTCGGAGGTGATCCAAGTCAAGTCAAGTCAAGTCAGTTTTATTTCTATTGCGCCAAATCATTAGAGAATTTTTCTCTTTTGATTTCCTGTCCCAACAATTCAGAAGATTTCCCACCAAGAGCAAGCACATTGTGCGACAGTGGCAAGAAAAAACTCCCTTTAAGAGGCAGAAACCTCGAGCAGAACCAGACTCTTTGGTGGACGGCCATCTGCCGCAACCGGTTGGGACGAAAAAGAGTTTTGTAGTACAAACACACTGGCTTGGCTTGACTTGGTTTGATGGTGTGTTTACTCGGTGTGGCCAAAGTATCCAGGGTTGGGTCGCGGGGGCAGCAGCCTAAGCAGGGAAGCCCAGACTTCCCTCTCCCCGGCCACTTCGTCCAGCTCTTCCCGGGGGACCTTGAGGCGTTCCCAGGCCAGCTGCGAGACATAGTCTCTCCAGCGTGTCCTGGGTCTTCCCCGGGGCCTCCTACCGGTGGGACGTGCCCTGAACACCTCACCAGGGAGGCGTCCTGGAGGCATCCTAATTAGATGCCCGAGCCACCTCATCTGGCTCTTCCCAATGCAGAGGAGTAGCGGCTCTACTCCGAGCTTCTCCCGGATGACCAAGCTTCTTACCCTATCTCTAAGGGAGAGCCCAGCCACCCTACGGAAGAAACTCATTTCAGCCGCTTGTACCTGCGATCTTGTTCTTTCGGTCACTGCCCAAAGCTTGTGACCATAGGTGAGGGTAGGAACGAAGATCGACCGGTAAATTGAGAGCTTTGCCTTTCGGCTCAGCTCCCTCTTCACCACAAAAAATCAGTGCAGAGTCCGCATTACTGCAGATATTGCACCGATCCACCTGTCGATCTCACGCTCCATCCTTCCCTCACTCGTGAACAAGACCTCGAGGTACTTAAACTCCTCCACTTGGGGCAGGACTTCGTCCCTGAACCGGAGGGGGCACTCCACCCTTTTCCGGCTGAGAACCATGGCCTCGGATTTGGAGGTGCTGATTCTCATCCCGGCCGCTTCACACTCGGCTGCGAACAGATCCAATGAGGGCTAAAGGTCAGGGTCTGATGAAGCCAACAGGACCACATCATCTGCAAAGAGCAGAGACCCAATCCTGAGGTCACCAAACCGGACCCCCTCAACACCCTGGCTGCGCCGAGAAATTCTGTCCATAAAAGTTATGAACAGAATCGGTGACAAAGGGCAGCCCTGGCCGAGTCCAACCCTCTCCGGAAATGAGTTCGACTTACTGCCGGCAATGTGGACCAAGCTGTGGCACCGGTCATACAGGGCACGGACAGCCCGTATCGCCCGGACGCGGTCCCCCCCCCCGGGCCTGGGGTGGGGCTCGATGGCGAGTGCCTGGTGGCTGGGCCTTTACACATGGGACCTCCTGCCCATGGACTCACCACCCGTAGCAGGGGCCATAGGGGTCGGGTGCCATGTGAGTTGGGCAGCCACAGTTTGTTTCAAACATAAACAGGACACTGGCACTCACAGATAAATGTAGTTCTAATGTGGGCAAAATGAACACAAATGGACACGTTTCAGCCAAAAAGCCACCATCAACATCACGCTGATGACAGCTTTTGTAGCCAGCTATGCCCTCATCAGCCGTCATCAGCTTCACGCCTATGACAGCTTTTGTAGCCAGTTATGCCCTCATCAGCCGTCATCAGCTTCACGCCTATGACAGCTTTTGTAGCCCATTTTTTCTACGATAAATAAGCTAATAGCTCTGTGAGTGCAGGTGTTGTGTTCATAACGCACCTTATGTTGTTTAGGTGTTTTGGTGTGCTTTTGGAGTGCGTGCTCGGTCTGTTTCAGTCATGGAGATTTTTCTCTGACATGCTGTGCCCTGCACCTGGAGAGGCTTTTTGGAGATGGGTGGGAGGGGGGAATAACTGGATTTGCTTTTGAAGTTATCAGGGATTGTTTTGATTATGAGTGAGTCTGATTGCTGTTCACACTCAAGTTTGACCTTTTTTGGGATGGTCAATGTCTGGGTGCGAACTGATTTAATGCCAGGCTCCAGCTGTGGCTTTTTGGAGATGGGTGGGAGGCAGGCAGCAGTTATTTCAAGGGTTTGCAACTTGACATTGCCCTGCTTGTCTCTGGACTGTTTGTCCAGCTCATTGGAGCTGGGTGGGACTTGGACGGCAGCTGATTTGTCTTCAGGCACCTGCTTTGTTTCACTCTTTCTCAAGGCCTCCCTCAAATCTGAGCTCTGCTTTTTCTCTCTCAGGTACAATTTTTTGATGTCACCTACTTTTACAACTATTTTCTTATTTTCGCTTTTATATTCCTCAGCTTTCACTTGCAACATGTTAGCCTCTGCTGTTAAGGTCTTTATCTTTTTACTTTGCTCTATGATCACCCATTGGCACTTTTGGATCAACTCTAATTTCTCTGGAGGTGGCAGCCTTGAAACACTGTGCCTCAGCTCCTCAACCTGCTTCTCCTTTTCATGAATTATGTGATCCTTCCTCATCAGTTGTTTACTCTGGATTAACAGTTTGTCTTGTAACTCTACATATTTCTCGTGCATGACGTACATGTCATGGGGCACTTCATTCCATAAGGTTGGTGGACGCTTTATGTCCAGTTCTGTGAGTGCCCGTTCTAGTTCTATTTCAAGGGCAGAATAACTCTTTTCCATGAGAAGCACTTTTGTTTTTTCGACAAGTTCCCGTCTGTGGGTTTCAGCTTTCTCCTTCTGAAGTTTGTTGTTCTCCTCCAGAAGTCTGATTTTCTCCTCCCGCAGTTTGACCTTGTCCTCTTGAATTTTGCATTTTTCCTCCTGAATTTGATTCGTCTTACCATTAAGTTTCTCCACCTCCAGTTCGAGCACATGGATTTTCCCTGCCAGCTGTTTCTCCTGCTTGCTCAGAGCCACTTTAAGGGACTTGTTTGTCTTTCTTAACAGAAAGTATTCTGCTTTGTATGGTAGCAGGGAATCTCTTTCTTTGGTCACCTGTTTCAATTGCTCTTCTAATTCATTTTCTCTATCTTCCCTCTCCCTGGTTTTAGAGGGTTCTTGTTTAATCTCAGGTGGGGGCACCCTCAGTTCCTCCAGCTCTTTCTCATATGACCTAATTTGTTCATTAAGTGATATATTTCTGTCCCTCACCATCTCCATTTGATTTGAGAGTTCTCTAATCACACAGAGAAGCTGTTTTTTACTTGCTGTAGAGAGAGATTGTAATCCTGCCTTTGTTGCCTCCATCTTTAGCTAATCAAATTAGTGATTCTGTTTTGGATTGTTTGATTGTTGATATGTAGGTCTGACCGCTGCAATGTAAATTTGTCAACTGGAAGAGATTAAAGAAGCTTCATATGAAACTAATGCTTGATGACATCATTGCATTCCATGATGACAACACTGTTGCATCATCAAATTCTGCTATGATGTGTCATGAAGCAGGACATTCCATTGTTAAGCCCTACCCACAAATCCACAGGGGTCAGCCCATAGTTGACTGTGTTGGCCCGTTGCTATGATACGCCAGCATGTCTGCTGTATTGGATGTGGCAGGTCTGCCTTGTAAACAAATACTAGTAGACCTAAAAACTGTGGGTTTTCTGAATCAAATACACTTTTACTGTTTACGTTTAACTGAATGTTTTGATGTTTAACTGAATTTTTTGACGTCAACAGAGTTGACCAAAGTGCTGTATATTAAAAAAAATCTCTCTCTCTCTCTCTCTCTCTCTCTCTCTCTCTCTCTATATATATATATATATATATATATATGTGTGTGTGTGTGTGTGTGTGTTAAAATTTATGTATCGTCATTATCAGTTCTGTAACAACAGACAGTAATTCAAACAACTTTTCCTTACATATTGTTCCTTCTAACAGTCAGGAATACCAGTCTGATTGCGTGTTGTGTTTCTGCAGAGTTCAGTCCATTCGCTTTAGCTCCCAACAGACACACAATTGGGCATAGTGAGGCATCCACATTTAATATTAAATCTTTGAGAGCTGGAGTGACAGACATCTTTCACAAATGTTTAAACCCCTGAACAAATTGTTGCGTTTTCTTTCAAAAACATTGAAAAAAAGGCAATAAGCAACTTGCTAAGAAATGTTCCACAAATTGCAAGAAGTTAATTGATCTAGAAAAATATTTCAAGGGGAAAAATGTTTAGTAACAACCACTGTCCTAGAGGCTTTCAAGCATGTGTCCTTGGAATTCGATGTGAGTTTTTGGGGGCAATTTTAATAAGGAATCCATTCATAAAACAGGTTGTTCTGGAAAGGAGAAGGAATTGACTTTGGTTGAACCGGTTCTTTAAAGCAGCTTGATGTTTTGTCTGTAAGACTTCCACCTCTGATAGACAGGATATCCTTCTGTCACATTCCCCGGAAAACAGATAAGAGTAAGAGATTGTTTCCTGATAGCAGTCAATCATTGTGCCATCAGAAGTATCTCAAGTGACAGTGTTTTGTAATACGATCCTGATTGAGTTGTTTCTGACTGCAGTCAAATATAATCAACAAATTGTGCTTATTTGCCCCTGTATGAATTTGAAGATAGATGGGTCTGATTGCATTTAAACAGCTTGGGTTCAGTTACAGAAAATTTAAGTGAATTGCCATGAAAATCATTGGCTGATGGTGCAGAATTTGTCGTCCAATGTTTTAATGTCTGGTAAAATCAGACAATTGTGTCTGAATATATTGTACATGTTGAAAAATAATTGCTGAAAATCAGAAAAGAGAGGGAACTGAACTGTAGCCACGTGTATCCACCAAAGTGTTTTTTTTCCCAGCTCAAGGACCTGTGAGGGCACATTGGAGGCGCAGCGGTTTTTTTCAGCTGAGGCCCTTTGGTTGCATCTGGTTGCTTTGTTTTGAGATATTCACAGAAGAACATGTTAGCGCAAGGCAAGGCTATAGCATGCCGGGAGAGAAGATGGACCTGCTGGTGTGTGTGGGTTCATGAGGGGAAACACAATTATGTTTTCTGTATATTGACATATTTCTCCTCCATTGTTGTTGCTCAGTAGGTGCACATGTAAGATGTGATAATTTGTGTTTTTGCGGCATTTATCCCTTCTCCACTGTGATTGAAAGACTGGGTAGAATGTGACAGTGCAGAGTGCAGGGTTTTAGCCAAAGGTGCACATTTTTTAACTTGAAAGAAAAAAAAAAACACCCAAAGGGCAGCATTTGGTGCAAAAGTCACTCTAAACGCCGCTTCAAGCTGCTGGTGTTTTTGAGGTAGCGTGAATAAGCGGCGCTTCCATTGCAAAAAATATGCTTGTGTCAGGAACAAAAACACTTTGGAGGACACGGCTTGTAGTCTGCTGAACAGTTTGATTTTTGTGTTCAGGATGTTTTGGACAGGCCTTAAGTCATGGCTCAATGACACAGTGCAGCTAACCTTAACATAACCCCTCCCCTGCACTACATAAACAATACAGTATTGGTGGTTTGCACGTTCAAACGTGAGTTACAAAAAAAGGACGAAGGGCCTGAGTATGAAGTCATAGAAAGCTTAGAGACAATCGTCTGATGCGATGACCGTGAAGGCGTGTCAGCTGCCGACCCTTTTGAGTGCGATGGCTCAGGTTGTTCATCTGATCTGATCCAGCTGCTGGTAAAATCTCCTGCACCTGTCTGACGCACTTGTTTCTCCTTAATCTGCCCTCATCATCTGACATTCTCTTGCGAACACTTCCACTGATTTTAAACCATGTGTTTTTGGAAATGTGGGTAGTTTATTTTAATCTGAGTGACAGAATTTATTTCGGTGACCAAGGACTAGTAAAACCTGTAAACTGCAAAATCTGAAATGTGGACCCACCGCAGAGCTCTGCTTGAAGGGAAGTAATTGAGATTAGTGTTTGGTGTTTAAGAGTGATCAGAATACTATTTCCTTTACACTGAGCCAAGATTACTATCCTGTCTATAGTGAGATTTATGCTGCATGAAAAGATGATTCACAACCTGATACAGCTGTCAAAACACGACATATAAATGCAAATGGAGCACTGCTGCTGGAGCTCAAGTATCAACTCAATTTCTTGCACCGTTCACCCTGTACAGGTTTTTTTTCGCTCTGCAAGAGTATCAATAACCAGCGACACCGCGGCAACCTGATACACACTGTCTCTGATGTAAGAGAACAGGTTATTGTGTTGCAGTGTGTGTCCCTTTTCAGGTCATATTCAAGAGCTGGACTGCAGTTACACACATGTACACAAAAGAACACATGCATAAAATGTCACACACACACACACAGACACACACACACAGTTATCTGTGCACACAGGTTGTTTGCAGCATTGCTCACTGGGTTAGCTCACTGCTACAGGAGAGGAGGATCAGTGGAGTGTGTGTAGTTTAAGGTACGGATGGGATGTGGAAACACCACTGTGCTTTCAAGAGGAGAGTCAAAGTGGAGTCTTATCAAGTCAGCCAGGCACAGGTATGTTTAAACGTTGCCATTGGTGCTCTGTCGACAACAGTTAGTGTTGCATCCTCTTTTATTCTCTATAGAAAGTTATGTATCATTGCTAATTGTTTTGTGTTTAGTTTGAGGATTGGGATCTTTTTTCTTTTTTTTTTTAATGTTCTGACATTGTAAAGCTGATCCGTTTCTGGTCCTTTCATGGCCAGTTGTCAAAATGCCCAGTTGTGCAGCTTCAACACCGGAACAACACAGAGCTGAGAGTGAATCAGCAAAGCTCCCCACTAAAATAAACAGCAGTTTTAATCTATGACAGCAGGCAGAGAGGACTGATGTGGACAGAGCTGCTCCAGATAAAAACAAAGAAACTGTCTAGAAAGTGACATTTTGCAGGTGCACCACATCTTTGGGGTGATCTTGTTTATTGAAAACTGTAAATTAAATTTTCCTTCATGCTGGAGAGAGGGAGAGACTGCTTATACTGGCACTGAGTCAGTTTACATGCATGAAATATCCTTCACTCCAAAAAAGACAATATTCCTACTAAGTTGTTAACATTCAGAATGTTGTAATTTTTCTGAAAAATAATGGAATATAAGTGTGCATGTAGCCACTGATTTTCTTTTGCAAACATTAAACAAAAAGCTATAGGATAACTTTCAGTGGATTATAGTAACATTCCTGCGTCTGTTTTTTGTCGTACCTTTGCAGTTAGATGATGAAAAAGACAACTCGTTTCACCTTCAGCGAATCAATAGAGTGTTACAAACATGCCTAATTGATACTACTGAAGTTTCCTCATGTCACTCTTGTCCGCTCTGCTGAAGGCAGTGCTCAGAGGATAGTGTTTCTTTTGTAGTCCAGATCCGTCGTTTCCGATGCACCTGAACCAGTCGCCTCTGATTCTATCTTGTTTCTGTTGTTGCCGCATTGTAGGCTTTCTCTTTGTCTTCATCTCTTTATCTGTATGCTTCTCTATACCTCCCACTTCTTGTGGTTTTCCCTCACATTGGTATCAAGAAAGAAAAAAAAGTCATCTTTTCTCAAGTCCTTTCTTAGATATGTCCATCTGTCAGTATTCTTGTAAGAAGACATTTCTTTCTCTCTCAGCTGTCCTGCTTCCACTCTAGTCATTCAGGAACATGTTTTTTTTTTTTTTCAGCCAAACCTGAAAATAAAAAACCTTAATTGAATGAAATTGTCTAATAATAACAGGTTAGGAAGTGGAGGTGTTGGGGGCTTCTTGGCTAATCATGCATTGAATCAATTTCTCTACTCTTTAGTTCCAAGTTTTTGTTCTGCTGGATTCATTTATGGCCTCTTTTTATCGCCTCTGGCACATGTGAACAGTTGCCAGGTTTAGTTCTCAGCTTTGCCTTTTTGAAAAGCCGTCTTAAGAGTTTCTGGATCGTTTTTTTTTTCCCCCCACTGGGACTTGATTTCTATCCCTCTCGTTGAAGGATCAAGAGCAGTCTGGCCAGCGGCGAACATTTGCAGAGAGCTGGTGTAACTGTAGACACCATTTTAACGTGTGTCTTTAATTTACCTCCACATTTTCTCTGAGATTGACTCTTTAATAGAGACCAAACTCAACAGTGATTTCCGACGTCAACTGGGAGACTGAGTTAAAGTTAGCTTTGGTCATTTTGCATTATTAAGGCTGGATTTTTTTTTTTTTGCATTGGCTCTCAATAGCATATGCAACATAAGGTGCTATTTCCTGTTCTGACAAGGCCAAAGGAATTTCTTTACACTAAAGAATAAATTGTCTATAAAACTATGTTCAAAAGCAAAACATTGTCCTCTTGAATTCATGTCTGTTTTCTAAAAAGTCTGATTCAGTCTCTCTAATGCCCAGTTCCCTGTCACTGTGAAGCTTTTGACCAACAGTTGGCTTATTTTACACAGGTTTTTTGCCAAATACTGTTAAAATCTCTGCCATTCCTATGAGTTGAACACTAAGCATGCAGGGATTATTATGTTTGGCAGTATAATGACCACAACATACAGACTGTTTGACAGAACAATTAGTTAAAACAATTTAATACAGTTGCCTGACAGCATGCCTGTCAGTCTGAATTGTCCTGATGCGGTAAAACTCTCACCTGGTGCTCCAATGAGACGAGCAACATGTGACATTTATAACTGTTGTAGGAGGTTTATCAATCGTCACATATAGTAGATCTCAGTTTGGAAAAGCAGGCTGGAGTCTGACATGGTAGAAGTCAGCGGCAAAGCGTATTTTAGTCATCTAAAAGAACTGGTGTTTCTCTGGCAGCAAAAGTCAGGAAACACTGTGAATTACCTAAGGTTATCGCAGTTTCTTTTTTAGGTTTTTTTTTAGTTTTTACTTTACATTTTTCACCACTTTCCAGATTAACTTTTGTACAAACAGTTTACATGAGAACAGGTTTTACTATATGAGAGTAGATGTATTATTTTAATTAAATACATGCAGATATACTTAACGTTGCCTTTTGGTTGATTTCTTACCATTTACAATGTGCGACTCCGTGGCCTTGATGAATGCTGCCACTGTTGCGTGTCGACAGACAGCTGAAGTCAGGGTACATGGGTTTTCTCTGAATTCAGTGGGTGTTCCAAAGTACTTTTTCTAGTAGGAGGTCGGAGTTCAGATTTTCTGTCAGCCCTCTTTGCTCTTATCTTTTTTTAAACCGGTGTTTGATAAGAAACCTCCCAGCCTCTCTTCTGACCCCGCTGATTGTCAATGTCAGCCAGTTAACATTCGACCTGTGTGAAGGTCACCGTGGCAATGCAGTAAAAGACAGTGTGTTCCACTGTTGATCCTAAATGCTTCTACTCTGCTTTCCTGTTTAAGCAGCTTATAGCTGTGGCAGGGGCCAAATGAATTGGTAAATGTATGTGAATATGTCATTGCATGACACATACAGAATATGGCCTGGTGGATGTTTATTCTATTCACTTTTAGCCCATTTACTGCAAATCACACACTAAATTCTGACTTTTCATTTTGCAAAACCATCTGCTGTGTTTTAGAAATTTGAATGTGTCTTTTCTACCTGCGGGCAGCTGATGGTTTCATGTCATATTGAAAAAGTAGGAAAACATACAAAAATCTGTGAAGATTATATAGAAAGCATTTGAAAAAAATAGCAAGTATCTGATTTCTCCCGTGTTTACAAATGCGTTTTGTCCCATGGAATTAGAATCTGTGTGGCAGTAGTTTCATGGTGAGATGTGCGTTGTTACTCGTATATGAGGATGTCAGACCGTGTGCCCTCTCTAAATTTATACAATGTTTCGGGTTCAGCACAGGCAGAACTCGACATGACATCTTTTTTTCCCTCAGCAGCAGCTTTAGGAGTTTGAGTTGCAAAGTGAATAATTGATCTGTTGATTCGGTCAGAGCTGATCAGATGGTTGGATGGGAAGTGCAGCTGCTGCAGAGACGTTTGAAAGCTAACTTTTAGACTCAGTGCAATTAAAGTTTAAGTTTCGCTTTCGCTGTTTCTGGTGTTCTGCTGCTACATCTGCCAACAATACACTCTGCACTCCGACAGAGTGGTGCAATCAATTACCAAACACAATATGTATTCCAAGAGCGCTCCTGAACAGTCTGGCTCTAGAAATATATGATCAATAAGCGGCGGCAGATGAATAAATGAACGTGTAGGAAACCCTGCAAATGTGTGTGCAAACTTGCATACACATTTGTAGAACTTATTTTAAAGAGACTGATATGTTAATAATAAATAAATATGAATAAAAATATTAATAAAATATTTTAAAAAGTTTGATCTTCACCAGCAGCCAATGTGAAGCTCAAAAAAATAACCCAAGTGACTGATGGAATCCAGTTTTCTGTATAGAACAACAGTAGACAAGAGACTATCTGCTTAATGAAATATCCGGATGACTCAGTTTGTTTGGAAGCAAAGCTGCAGGCTCCTAAATCTCTCTCGCTCTCTCTCCTTTGAACCGCATTGTCCTCCTTACTTCCCAGCCCTGCGGACCTTCTCTATCCAACTCTCCATCCTCTCTTCCTCTCAGTCCGCCTTGGGTTTCACTGCACAGGAGGTAGAAATTAAAGACATGAGACTGCTATGTGTTCATTATTTATTATGTTAATCAGGCTTTGGGCCAAAATCTTCTGCTTTTGTCCCTTTGCATCACATGTGAGATCAGCCTGTTCTTTTGCATTTTTCACAGGTTGCCTTTTTGTTTGGATTATTCTGCTTTGATGCTGTTAATCAGATGAGTAATTTATATGACGAGGATCTCTCTGTTCCCACCACTAAATGCAAACTGGTTCTCTCTCATGCTGAGGCCGAAGTAAAGACTCTCTTGTTTGTTCCATTTGAACCTTAACGTGCTGATTAATTGTACCTGCCTCAGTTTTAATGTCTGCTCTATTTTTAGAGCGCAGTATGTTAAACTGTCAAGCGGTTGCCTGTTTTGATCAGATACACGTCTTTCTCTGAATGGCGACATTGTTCTGTGTGGGGCTCGATGCCATTGAGGTGCTTGCTTTTGCCAGCATTTTTCTCTGGTTTCTGTCTTGGTTTACACCCCCCGCCCCGCGCGTCTGTTTTTTTTGTTTCTTTTTTTTAAACAACAGCCGCAAGATTAGTGGAGTTGAATGGTTGAATGGAAGGACACATGGGTGAAACATGGATAGATTGCATGATAGAAATGTAGGGCCTTAGAGCAATAACCCAATAACAGCTTAAGTGGTTGCAGTGGAGCATGTCGTAATAGATGAGAATGCAGTATGAAGAGATGGGCAGAAGAGAGAAAGATTTAACTCTAGATCTTTGGAATAACTGGATTTGCTGGTTTCATATGCTATCCTTTTACAGTACTTATACCTAAGTGGTATTAAAAAAAAAGAAGCTAAAAACATATTTTTCGTTTTTGAGCACAAACACCCAGTATCTTAACCAATTTTGGTACTTATCAGTAGGATTCTGGTGCATAGTCAAATTTACATTGCCAAAAGCTGACCTGAGGCGTTAAGACACTGACGACCCAAACCACTGTTCAGCCACTGGTTAATGCCGGGGTATCAGGGAGCATCTGCTGCCCTAGTTTTTGAGGTGTGTCCTGTAGACATTGGTGGTGTCATGGTATCACCGTAGACCAGGGTATTTAGAAATATCAATAACATCATAAATACAGGTGCTCCTCTTTCTATTGAACTCATGTAGTGCACAGCACGCACCACCAGAGCTTTACTGGTAGTACAAGCGGCTGAGATGAAAGACACTGCAACACTGGGTCGTGGAGGGATAAGTGACAGGATTGTAAACAGCTGCTGGCCTGCAGAGGCAGAGAGGGACTTTGGGCAATAATGGCATACTTTTTACATCTAACCTGATGATTTAAGGATTTATTTCGAACAAACCAGAGCTAGTGATTGTTGGAACAATGGACTTCCTAACTAGATTACTAGCAGGATGGTTTTGGTGAGTTTTATTTTGTTTCTCTCGAGTTTGAATGAAATATGCTTTATGATCAGTTGATGAGGCAGTTCACCTTTGTCAGTCTTCTGTGACAGAGAAAAAGTTAAATTTAAAGGAATAGAGAAACCCCAGGTGAGGACATGAAGTGTGACAGAAAACCTGGACTCTATTTTTAGCAAAATCTCGTAAAACCCTGATATATTAATTGTAATTCATATCTGAGAGAGTCAGAGAGACAAGCAACTGCCTTTTTCAAAATGATAAAAGCTTTGAAGTTCATGAGTGGAGTATTCACTGACATGTTTTTAATTGTAGAAGAAAATCTGAAAGTCTCTTAAGCTAGTTTTAACCAAAGACCTTTCATAAGGTTTCTTATTAAAAAAAATAAATTAAAAAAAAACAAAACAACATTGACTTTGAGCCAAGGGAACTGGAGGTGCCGAATAACTAACTCATATACAAATTTTTAGGTATCATTCCTGGATTTCTCTGTTCATGTTTGCAAGTTTCTGCCATTGTAACTGAAAGTTTCTATTTTGACTGTGGAAATCTTTTTTGAGAAAGATGCAACATTGCACCTTTAAAAGATCAATATATCAGTCAAAGTGTGAGGTCTTAAATAATAACAATAATCAATTGATACAGTTTGTAAACAGTGCTTTGAGTGCTGGAGATACATTTCTTGGGGATCTGATCAGTTTTAATTAGCAGTCTTGAACTTGTAAATTCTCAAATTATTTTGAAAGTGGTCGTTTGAAGTTGACTGTAAAACTGAGAACTCATAAAATGTATTACAAGATTCTACAAAGTGTACATACGCTCACACACGTGTATAAATATGTACTCACAGAGTGGTTGCAGGTCTTTGTTTCTTTGGCACACTGACGCATCTGTCTTTGTACAGAAATGTGTCTGTGGTTGTACACGCATCACCTAGCACTTGAATGGCATTTCTCAATTTCCACCTCTCTTCTCACTGGTGTCATTTATACTGAAATGAAAGGGTCTTTTGTTTCTTACCTCAACCTTGCTGTGACCCCACAATAGAGGTCACTTGCAGCGGTGTAGCCCTGTGCACACATCCGACATCAGAAGAGATTGAAAGGGGATTTGTCTAGCCTGATAAGTGGAGCAAAGAGATGTTTGTCTGTTACAGAAGTCAGATATTCTCCTTTTGGAAAAGTGACAGCCTGATTACTCACATATTTCACATGTTTTTGAGTCAACGGCTCTTTTTAAGGCCTCGAGGAAACAAGTAGTAGTTAACCTCTATTTATCCAGGGAGGGTTCGCTTACAAAAGAGGCTTTTTTTCCAGCAGCTTCATATTTTTACAGTCACACCTGAGCTGTGCCAGCTTCCATTGAGTCGTTCAAAGAGAGCAGTTGTGCGTTTAGCTCCTTTTCAGATGTCAAAACCAGATTACCTCATTAAATCTTATGCTGACATGAATGCAGATTCATTAAAAGTTTGATTTCGTCCTAAAAGGTACAAACAGTGTTTTTTACTTACATATCGCACTTCAGTTTTCCTTCAGGACTTTTTAAATTACAGGAGCAGGTCTCTAAGATCCTCTACAGTTCATTTTCTTTTATCTTTCTGAGGAATTTATTTTAATGTCTGAGTGACTCTAGTCACATAACTCTGACTGAAATCACTTACTTGACTTGGGATCTAATGTGGGACTTGATAACTGAGTACTTGATGTACAAAGAAAGGACTTTCCACCTCTGGTTAATCAGCATTGGTTGATGAAAAGGCAAATCATTGCTCTTAGACTGATTTTAACAGCCCACAGCTTGTTGTTAAATATACTCCATGTGGCCCATCACACAATTTTGGTTAATCAAAGATCTCTTGGCATTCTTTCTATTTACTTCACACTTGCAGAACTATTGCAGTTTGTAGACATGCACCGAGCAGAAACTAGGAAGCCAGAGCCAATGTGTTTTCATGAATATAAGGTAAACAAGCAAACTGATAAATACCCAGCAGCAGACATTTCCTGCAAGATAGCAGATATGACCACAGTAAAGTAAGGTGGAAATTACAGAATTTATTGATACTGTATCAATTGTTAAAAACACTGAAGTGATTTTTAATTTAACTTTAACTTGTGGCAGTGGTTCATTTTGTGTTGTGTTTAAACCGCCAGCTGCTAGATAGCAGTGTAATAAGATGAAACTGTTGGGATTGTCTCATTTGTATGCTGATGGTTTTGTTTTGTTTTTTGAATAAATCATATGATGTGAGCAGCATTGATCCCTAAACCCCCATTCAAAAAAAGTTAAGTCACCCCTGTTCTGCTGAGCATAGAAAATAGTGAAAACTGTTCGCTCATACCCATTTTGATGGAGGTCTCGGGCAGAGATCTGAAAACACAAACCAAAACTACACCCACTGTTGGACAGCATTTGTGGTAAATGGTAAATGTAAATTGGTTGAACTGACCCTTTAAATTGACAGCGCATCAGGGTTTTCTTTATGAAATTTCCCATTTTAACTGAGCACTACAAAAACCATTTACACACACACAGAGAGAGCATATAATAGAAATGAGCCTGCTGTATGTTGTTAATCCATCGTTCATTAGTGTTGCCTGCTGCGAGGATAAAGCATGTGTTGGTGCAGATTTTGTTAGCTTTACTGTGTTCTTTTTAATCACTTCAAGTGATTAAAAGTGTCACATTGTCTCAATCTTAGCAGCCTTCCACCATTTCATTGCCTTTAAGTGGCTCCCCTCAGTCCCCATCTGGCCTTGGTGTGGAATAAAACCCCTCCCTGCTCTAAATCCTAAATCCACAATCACTCAATTATTCTTTCAGATCTTCTGTGTGTTTTCTGCACCATCCTTTCTAACCAAACTGAGAGAGAGGCAGGGAGGAGGCTGCGGCAATATGCATTTTTTAGCAATGCAAAGCACTCTGGAGAGCACAAAACGGTGTCACACTAAACTTGCATATTAAGTTATATGTGACGCGTGTTTTTGATCTGCTGTAAACCCGCTTCAGTGCAGCGCCGCAGGGTTATAGTGAACTGGATAGATAGGCGAAGGATTCCCAGAGAGAACCAATGCAGCGCTTTTGAATACGAAATGAGTCTTAATGTGTGTCAAGTGTAGGACAGCATTCTGTTAAAGTTTTATAAGGACAAAGAGGGGGAGAAGGAGTGAGACTGTGTGTGGCTAAAAAGACTTTAGATGTTAGATGAAAAGTAAAGCAAGAGGAGATGGCGAGGCAGGAGGAAACATGAACAGTGATTTTCAAGTGTTTAAAATGTTAGATTGTTTTGTGCAGCATGCATGGGAATAAACTTTTGAGAACATTTTGCATCAGCTCTCACAGTAATCAGTTAATGTTACTGTTCGAATGCTCTTTTTTTAACATGGAACAGAAAGTGTTGCATGCATTCACATTTGATGGAACATTTAATAAAGGTCATGGTTTCATAGTATTAGCAAAATTAATTTTAAATTTACACACAAGCGAGTCTGTACCATACGCTGGATGGCTGAAATTTTAGATTAAGATCTTATGTTTGGATGTAGTGTTAACTAAATTTACAAAGTTGATTGTTCACTGTGGACTATCTTGCATCACTATTATGTATATCTTTGTCACTAGCTCTGTATTTGAGGGATCCTTGCATTGGTAGCTAATGTCATCAATAATATCAGTTAAAGCTATTTCTATGGAAAGGTTTTCACCTTCAAATAGTAGGATCTGCAAAATTACTGAATGCCCAAGACTCGGCTGCTATTGCAGAGCAGCGAGCACCTCAGGACTGTTCAGCTGTGTGTAATGTAGTGCTGGGGTTTCCCCGTAGCCGTCGTCTTTGCCTTGGCCTGCATCCAGGTCTGTTGAGATGACAAGGGCCACAGCAGGCGATGCAGCCTTTGATCTCACTTTATATCTGTCCTTCGTTTCTACGCCGATCTTTAGATAAAAGCCTGCCAGATTAGTGTCACGGGAATCTCAGTTAAAGCCAGAGGGAACAGGCGAGGGTAAAAAATGGACATTATCTCAAGAAGTGAATATCATCCAGTTTTTTTAGTATCAGATTAGACATAAAGGTAATTGAGTCAAATGATGGGCTGTATATCATCCTTTTAAGTGGTTATACTACACACCTTATGGCTCTTTGTATGTGTGTTTATGTTTCTGGCATGCTTTAATCTTGTTTACTATGTGACCCGGTCTGCTGTCATAAGTTTGGCACTGTGACATTTGCTGTGAGCTATTTTTACTAGATGAACTTGGCTCCACAGATTGACACAATAACACACACACACACACACACACACACACACACACACACACACACACACACACACACACACACACACACACACAGCATTTAACATAGTCTTTGATGTGGCCTGCCCTGCCCAGTCCCAGCAGAAACGCACTATATGAAATCGATATCGCCAACCGCCACACAGAATAAGCCCACACAGACACATATATCAACACTATGACAACATCACTCAAATCTAAACTTAGGACAGCCTGAGGTCTCCAGTCTGATATCCTTGTGTCTTATTGTTGTTTGTGTGCATGGTGTGTAAGGCTCCATTCAGATATTTCGGGGCGCATGGATGCATTCCTTGTCCGATGTGTTCTAGTTGTATCGAAACTCTAATAGTTATCATTATATCCACTCAATGTTTGGGTACTTTTTAAAAAAAATATTTTTTATTTAAAACATTGAAAGGATGGGAGTTGGATGTCCCTTTGTGATTTGTGTCCCCTCTCTGACTTCTGAGGTTTTTGTGGGTCTGTGATGCAGCACAAGTGGGAGTCTATTTTTTTCTCCCCTCCAGCAGCACTTTTTTTGAGTTTTAGTGGCAAGATGATCTGTCTATCAGTTCGTGTTCGGATTGATCAGAGCTGATTCTTGTGTGGTGTCAGAGAGGATGATGTGGGGGACAGTGATTACAAAACATTGTCGAGATAGCCCATTATGAGGCTTCAGCCTGAATCTTCACTGTAGGACTCAAAACTTTATTCTTCGTGCACTGTCGGAAATCAACTTCCATTTTGGCTCTGGGGACTTGAAAATTTGCATTGAGACATTTTATACAATGATCAATAATGGATTAATTCAGAGTATTTGATACAAAAAGCATTAGCTGCCCTACGTGCTTGTCAGTGATTGCATTGTTGTTGCACATGTGTGAAAATATTCTATCCACTCGGTTTGGGCAGATTGTTATTTTTCAATCAAGTGCATAAAAAAACAACATTTAGTCTGTTTATTCTCATTCTAAAATGGATATTTCAGTATTTGGTGTTAAATGTCAGATCCTGAGTCATGTGATTTTGTCAGTGTGTTTGTGTGAAAAAAACGACTTGTTTTAACTTTTAATGTTTTTAAGGAGATGTCTCAATTCCTCCAAAAGAAAAGAAAAAACAACTGAAATGTGTTTCAGCTTAATAGCATCAATAACACCTAACAGACCTTATACAGACATGCTAGTCTTTTTCTTTCAAGTAGCTACTTGGAAGCAAAAAAGAAGACAGACAACTTAAAAACAAGCTCTCAGACACGCGCACACACACACACAGACACACACACACACACAGACACACACACACACACACACACACACACACACACACGCACACACACTGACCTACAGTCATTTGTTTGCATTGCTTTGTTGACTGATGCAGATCTACTGAGCGTTGGCTGTTTCCTGCATTTCTGTGTCAGATAAGAACTTTACAGCTTAGCCCTGATTTTCAGGAGCTCTCAGGCCAGCTGTTTTTTTTAACCTAAAGCTTTAAGTCACAATATAAATGTTGTTTTTTTTGTCTATTTCTATATTCTTCTGCACATTATAAAGAATCAGTGTATAGGCCTAATTAAAAAGAACAGTAACTGAAGATATGCATGCTTTGTCCACGTTTGTTAAGAGTGTGTGTGTACTACTTTTATGATATACATGAGCTGACATTTGCAAACTTTCTCACTTTTCCTTTTAAATGCATGTGTCCCCTCTCCAAATTTTGAGGTTTTTGCTGGTATTTGAAGCAATTCAGGCAGAGCTCTCTTTTTTTCTTTTTTTGTGACTTGCAGGATGGTTCATTGATATGTTGATAGATGGCTCCACAATTATAGTGTTTTTTTGTGGTGGTAGATGTTTCAATCGTGGCAAACCACCACAAATAAATGAATGTGTTGGAAACACTGACTGAACTAACTCCAAACATGGGGTAAGTGTGACATCAGTGGGTCAGTGGTAACGCATAATGGGAATAACTGTTAACGCGCTAACAGATATCAGCACAATGGTTGTGATAATAATATCCTTACAAGCTATCACTTTTACTTCACATGCTTAACATGAACAATGTGTGCTCACACTTACAGTCACTTCCTATCCTGCTTACTCCCATTGACTTTTTGCCCCCTCCATCGCAGTCACATGATGAATATAGAAAATTACACAGGAATCAGCCTCTGTGGTCAGAACAACATTGATGAACAAACAAACAAAAAAAACTTTGCAAAACTGCAAACCGTTTTTACCAAGATGGGGCATTTCTTTGGGGTAAGAGATCTGTGTGTTTCTATTTGTGTCTAAATTCAGATTTTCACACTGAGCTCCATCAGCAGGAATCCACAGCGTCTCTGTGTATACTGAGTGACACAGGCTGTCACAGACCATGACATCTGTCACAGCAGTCTGACAGTCTGTGCACGTAGCTGACAGGAAGCAACACAGAAAATACGAATGCAACTTTTTCTTTGCTCTTTTGTACTCACACCCTGTCACTTTCATGTCTCCGTTGCTCCACTTGTCATTTCAGTGTTGGATCTTTCTGTATAGGTTGAGGTTGTCCCCATGTTTTGTCAAGAGGGACTTTTTGTGTTGCTCGTAGTTGAGATCACGAGTCATGCTATCAGCTTGAACAGTGCTTTTTTTATTTGGAAATTGGGCTACTACTTTTCTTCCATGGTTTGAAACACTATGGCAGCGGGCTGTTAACGAATGATCTTAAAGTACAGCTAAACGGTGCACTAGAATATGTTTCTGAAAACATTTTAGGTGAGAAATGGGCAACACAGTAACAGACACTTGGTTTATATTTTATTAGTGCTGTCTTGGTTTACCGTTTGATCTGAGAGAGAGGGAGGGGTGGCTTTCTTTTGCGACTTATGTGTTATTATCCCACTGTAATGAGTCTGGTGCCCTTTGCAGTGAGCTTTATGTGTTGCAGTGGGCTGGAAACTGTACAAGTGGGTAATCAGGCTCTCACCCTCAGGGCTGCTGTGCGCGGGTTGAACCCCAAGCAGTCACGCCTTGACTCATAACTTTGTCAAATGATGCCTACACAATCTCTGTACTTACACATTTTTACAGTCGTGCACTTGCATTAATGATCACTTTGCACATTCTGTCTGCAGTAAAGTGTACAGTCAGATCTGATGTTTTTCTACGTGTGTTTTTGCATGTCAAGACATCGAGGTGAATTTCCACAATTATCTAGCATTTGAAATCCCAGTTTATGACTGCTCAGTGTGATGAAAGGAATATTATACCTTTTATTGCCTCATTTTTTAATGTTTGTCATAACACTGTGTGTAAAACACTTTAAGCGGAATTTTGCATGAATAGTTATAGGTATCACTCACCTCTGTCCTAGACTTTTTCAGTTTTTCTTCATTTGTTCTGCTTTGATTTCCACCCCCTCTACACTTTTTTGATTTATCGCTCCTCTTCTGCTAATCTGCTGTGACCTTTGCATGTGTTGTTCCTGTCAAATCATTTGACAAGAAATTGGACTCAATTATACAGTAGCTAGCCATGGCTGGGATTCCCCCCCGGCCCTAGTGATTCGTGAGCATCCCTCTTTAAGAGCCAACAATGACAAAATGAATGTCATGCTTGAGTGCCTGTTTGAAGTTTGCCCAGACAGACTCGTATAGGATTTAAGCTTTTATTCATACCTCACTCTCTTCTTGTCAGCACTGCTTGTCAAATCATTCTTCAACCCTGTAATCAGTTCTGTGCGTGACTATTAGTCTGTTTTTACAAACTCTGCATTTACATCACATTTCATACTTCACATTTATCTAAAAATATTGGTTTTATTTTCATAGATTATCTTTAAATTCAAATGTCATTGTCATATAGGTCCTGTGCTCCTTGATGCGCTTCCATTTAATTAGGGCTCCAAATAACAGTGTGTTCTGTTTTCACCTCAGTTTTGGCTGCAAAGTGTTTGAAATGTGTCTCTTTCTCCTGTTTTTTTCCAGGATGCCAGTTATTGGCTGCAGGTCCACCGACTGGAGCACGGTGATGGCGGCATCCTCGACCTAGATGACGTACTGTGCGATGTGGCTGACGACAAAGACAGGGTGAGTGATGCTTGGATTATTAGATATGAACGAAGTGAAAGCACTGATGAAGCAAGACACAGACTTTAGTGTTTTTTCCTCCATGCTCTGTTGACTCAGGGCTTGAGCAGGGCTTCTCGTTGATGTTGATGGCAGCAACGTGTGATCAAGGTGTATTTCCTTCTTCAGCGGCACATTTGCAAATTGTTGTTTGCTAGCACTTCTGAGTGGTAGGTCAAGGGAGTGTTTTGTGTTTTTGCAAAAGCAAATATATACGGTGCAATGTGACAAAGAAGGTACAGCTTGCAATGTTCAGTGTAGGACTGGGTTAGTACTGGGCTGGTGTAAAATTTTTCTAACCGATTCAGACCAGACCAGCATACCAAATTTTATAGTTTTGACTCAGCAGTGGATCCCAAGTGGAACACAATGCCATTGTGTCACAAAGTAGCCTATCTTGTAATTAGCGCACCCTGGCGATCTCACTCAAGTCAGCTGACACTTATATTGTTTTTTGTGGTTAAAAAAGGAGTCATGGTAAAGATAATTGCTTGATTTAACTTCATGAATCAGCCTCTCTTCCTCCCATTGTGGTGCTTTCAAAGTGAGCAACAGTAGCTTTTAAACATGAACATACACAAGTTGAGCTCTTACGATGCACCCTGTTACCTGCAGCCAGTTCAGACACCTCTTTCATCAAATTCAAATAAAAAATGTTGCCATATTGGTGCAGTTTTACTTTTATTTAGAGAATTTGCCATGTTTTCTCTCGTCACCCCAAAAACGTGAACTTTCTTGAAAACAAACACAGTGTATGCCGCTCTGCTCCTCCTACCTGTACTGAAATTGGATTTCCTCTGTAGCAAATTTTAACTTTTTTTATTAATAATTAATAATTAGAATTATTCTACTTGAAAATGTGGGGAGTACAATGTAATATTGGCTCCAGACATATCAAGATTGTAGGTGTTTCAGTGTATTTTGAAAACAGGCACTGTACATTACTGTTAGAATTTGGCCATACTTTTACAGCAGTTTGTTACAGTGATTTTGTCGGTGCTCAGCTCACAGCCTGCCGGACACCAGTGGCTCAGTTAGTCAGTTTATGAACATACATACTATTATGTTCATTGTGTTGTTGTATTGCTGATTACAAAGGCAATACGAGTTGGATTTAGCACCGTGATGCTGTCTGCAAAGGCTGTTGATCATACACTTGTTTTGGAAAATCATTTGTCAGATTTATGGTTTAAAAACCTTGGAGTTGTATTAAAACTGGTTTTGTGTTTCTATTCAAGGCAGAGGAGGTGCTTCCTGATCAGATAAAAGATTTTTTTGCGTACCAGAGCAGCCCTTATCAGTGTCTCAGCTTTCATTAATAGCACTATTTACCATCTCTTTGATCAGTGAATGCCTCTATATGTTTACATAAGCCTTGCATATCTTTTCTGTTAATCTCATCAGAAAATAAGTAGGTCTAGGTCAACATGCTTTGCTTGGGAAATGCTAAACACTGACTCTGACACTACTAAGAAAAAGAGTTTAATGTAAAATGAAATATACCAATGCAGCTTTAATTGACATTTTTACACACTGCTCTCTCTGAAATTGGCAAACAGCCTTTACAAACAATATTTTACTATAAGGTCAGTTATGCCTGCAACCTTATATTTCATGTCCACCTTTTGCACCTACTGCTGGAGTGATATGTTTCTGTAGATTGTGTACTACAGGCTAAGTAAAACAATATGTTAACTAGAATTTAGGCTGGGCGATTTGGAGAGAATCAAATATTATGATACTTTTGACTAAATACCTCAATATCGATATTGCGATGGTACTGTAGAGTTCACTTTTGATGCTTACACAAAATAATTACACAATCAATTTTTTAAAAACCATCATCAGTAATGTGGATATAGTGACAAACATAAAACACAAAATATTTAGATAGCTCAAATCCATCGCAAAATTTGCCTTTAAAACAAGGAAAAGACAACACTTATTATATTTAGTCTCATATCACGGTATCCATATAATATCATTATATTGCCCAGCCTTAACTAGAAGTAAAGGATTAGATTGCGTGTGCAGTTAGTCAGAAGTTACTCGCACTAGTTGACTTCAGGCTTTGAACTTGGCAGTGTCAAACGTCTGACAATCATGCTTCCTTACGGCCGGGTTCATCCATCGCCTGTGGTGCGGTTTGAGAGAGAGGCTCATCCTGACTGACAGCCAGGAGTTCACGGGGTCACATTATTTACTCTGGTCACATATTTAAGTAGATTCCCTAGAAAGACTAAAAATGTTAATCCCTGTGAAACTTGGAGTGACATGATATTTCTTTGTGCCGCTTTCAGATGCGTTTCACAAGTATGTAAACATTTGAACCCTGAGCACATGCAAGTGCAATTTCTTTCTAAAATAGAAAAAAAGGCAGAGAGCAGCTTGGCAAGAAATGTTCCTGAAATTGCAAGAAATTAAAAATGTTAGTCTTTTACTTTAATTTGTATACCAAACAACTAGTCAAAAAACAAATCAGTAGATTTATCAATAATGCTCCTTTGATGCAGCCCTAATGTTGGCTGCTAAAGACTGACAGGAATATTAACTTTTATTGTGCTCATTACCTTATGTAAATCAAAACTGAAAACAACAATTACAGAAGGAGACACGTCCCTATAGGACTGGTTCTTTGTGAAACAGTAGCACTCACATGCCATTGCAACCACATTCTTTTTTTATCAGTAATTATACAGTACAAGTACTATGCAGTTAATTTGAAAGTGTATCCCTCGAGGATAGCAAATGTATTCATCAGACAATTATTCTCTGTAGTTGGTCCATTAAAAGAAGATTTCTGCAGCTGCTCAGAAATCAAGCAACATATTCTCAGAGGTGAGGAAAAAATATTTATTTTCTTAAAAAATTTATTTAGTTATCCAACCAAGTTATGGACCAACTTTCAAGGCCCTGATGGGAATCATGTAACTCAAGCAAAATTTGACGTCAAGTAAGATTATGTAGTGTGTAAGAAATATTTGACCTCTACCTTCCATGCCTTGAAGGATGTTGATCTTAAAAGAAATTTTGACGCCGTTGGTGGCCAGCACTCTCTCTTGCAACTATGTCAACCTCATGTTTACAGGCCCCGGGTGTAAGTGTGTATCTGCTGGTGTGTAAATGAGTGTGGGTAGGTGTGTGCCTTCTTGTTGAGCTGTCATCATGCTATCTCTTCACATCCCTCTCTCTGTCTGTACCTCTCTCTCCTTCGTCCCTACAGGCATTTTCCACTGCAGGGAATGTGTGTTTCATACATGACAAGCCCACAGCTTCACTGACACGAATCTGCACCGCTCCGGCTGCTTTGACACCAAATCCATTGGGGATCAATGTGTGTTGTGATTTTCTGCACAGCTTCAATGTTGATGATTAAAGAAAAAAACACACTAAATGAAAAGTATTAGAAAACATGTATTTCTGAGCAGCAGAACGTGAAAGATCGTTGAGAATAGGTTTACGTCATAGACTGTATAATAATAACGGACTTAGCTTTCGTGATGCCAACCAGTGATATGTGGACTCACGCTTTGAAGCGTCAAGGTTTGGCATTTTGGCCATCGACATCTTGGATTTTTGGAGCCAAAAGTGACCATATTTGGTACAGGCTGGAGCTCAGCCGCACAGGAAGTGCCCTGGACTTAGAAGACAATTTGACAGTGGCCTAACCGTGTAACAGCAAAATTACGGGTCCGTTACATGATGCCATTGGGCTCAAAAAGACTGTCCCATAGACTTACATTGGGAAAGAAAATATGTAAATCAGCAGATTCATTTTTTTTAATGTCACAAACCTTGAGAAATGACTCGTTCCATCATCAGGATTGGGCCTGATAACATTTTGTAAGTTTAGGCAACAGACAGGTTAAATAATTTTATCCCCATCCAGGTTAGGTGAGGGTTAAACTGCAAGTAATGGAAGTCAGCTGCTTGGTTGCCAGAAGTTAGACATTTCTAGTGCTTTCTCTTTGGGCCCAATGACATTAAAGAACCAAGTTATTTTACATTTGGGAAGTTTTCTGGCTTTCATAAGAATAAACAGGGCCCTGCCTCTAATGTTGCCCTTACTTTCCTTTTTACATCCATGGTGGAGCGTTGGAGGAGCAAGTAGTGGATCTGACTCATAGACTGTGGTGATGACAGCTTGTCACTCAAAGCAGCCACACCCTTTCTTATGCTTTATGTTGGGCATTTTAATATGGTGGTCTGTGGGGATTGACTCACTTCTAGAGCCCTCAAGTGGCCATTAGAGGAACTGCAGTTTTGCATTTCTGTGTTGGCTTCAATGTTCAGCTTTGGAGGTTGACACTTGGTTTCCACTGGCAGCCAGAGGACGGGCTATAACTAACAACATTTCAATTATTGAAACAGCATTCCTTTGTTTTTTTGTTTTTGTCAGCCAATCAATTCGTTAAAATAAAAAAATTCCGTGGCATCCTAGAGCTCGAGGTGACTTCCTTCAATGATTCTTTTGGTTGCCAACCATCAAGAAATGTGGAAGAATGTTTGGCATTTTTTTGTAACTAACCCCACCCAGACATACTTTAAGACATAAAAACACTATTTGAATAACAATGTGTGTCTTAAAATGTCATCTACTTCCTCTCCCTTGATATTCAAATATTTTTCATTTCAAAAGTTTCTCTTCTGGATACAAGATGTCCTACTTCACAGGAAAGTCCATTAGAATAGTGTGTGTGCACTGTTTCAAGATGCCACATCACACTCAAAAAATTTCACAAAATCCTTCTCATGTGTGCTCATCTGAAACCCAGATGACCGTGAAAACCGCCCTCTAGAATCAAAGTCTGCACGTACATTATTTTGCACAGTGAGGCTCAAACATCCAATTAAAGTACTGAGGGGACGGTCATGAGTTAGATCAGTGAAGATGTCCCACACATCGTCTCATCTAGTTTCATATTAAATTAATAAGGTGTTTCAGTCTCATGGGCTTTCTTCAACCAATCAGAGGACCACGAGAATTGGGTCAATTTGTGCATGAAGCCAGTCAATGGAAAAACGGACATTTAGGTTACTGGATCAAAAATGAGCACTAAGCGAGACGACTTGCAGAAGTTCTTCACTTTTATTCAAGTTACGCTTCCTCTTGGCACACTGGTCACACATTCAGGTGTGTAGAGATATTATTTCAATGTTTTGATCCAGTTACGTCAGACAAAATCTAATCAAAGAACAAAAAAGACATAACATTCTTGCTCAAACTTGAGCTTTAGTGGTTAAATTTCCTCCAGCCCACAGAGTGCCATCCTCTACACATCACAGAGGTTTGAAGCAGTGTGATGCTGGCCGTATATCAATATTTTCTTGCTTTGCTTTGTGTCTCTCGATTAAAATGTCATCCTCAGCTGATAACCTTGGCACATTGAGAAGATATTGTAGAAATGCACTCTGAGGCAGAATCTGTGGTAATGAGCTGGATCGCAGTGGGTTACGTTATCTGCCATGTAGCCAGCAGCCGGTAAAAAGGCATGCAACAGGGCGTGTGGTTTCTCTGGTGCACTGTTTGTTTTGCTAAAAATAAAAGTATTAAAAGTTTGATCTTGGCAACTTCAGTCCTGACACACTATGCTGATCCTGTCCTTGAGTAATGAGTCCTGAGTAATGAGTGCTTGTACCAACTTTGTTGCCTCAGTATCTTGTACTAAGTCTAAAAGTAGCAATGAGCACTGTAAAGTTATGTTTTGCGAAATTATTGTTTCTCTCTTCAACTGAAAGCTGCACGTCCACTGATAAGGTCCAACTAACATCAATGGTGCTGTACACTTGGCAGAAACTACACGGCAACCTAATGGGGTCTGAAGGCCCACTGAAGGCTGTATATCGCAGGACCCTTTGTGCAAACTGACTCCTTTTTAAATCCCTCTGTCAAGACTAAGTGTTTGCAGACTAGTAGAGCCAGAAGAGCACACAGTGGAAAGTGGGGCTCTGAGCCACAGTTCATAGCCTCTGCTGGCCCACATCCCTGCTATGTGTGTGTATGTGTGTACTTGTGTGTGTGTGTGTGTGTGTGTGTGTGTGTGTACAGTTTGTATCCTCAGAGAGCACAGCTGTGAGGCTATCTGCAGAAGTGTGCCGGCCACGAGCACAATTGTTTGAAAACGAATCCAGCATCTGCGAGGTTCTATGTATGTTATGGATACATGTCTGTCCATGCCTGTTTAATTCCTGACCTCTGACCTCAGGGAGATACCTATTGATGTTAAGCACAACTGGTTGGCGTAAATTAAATTTCTTTTGTGTCCAGCAAAATCAGCATAGGAACAGAAAAACACAATTGCTGACAGTGGCTTGACCGATGTCCTGTTGATATTTTTTCAGTCTCAGCTTGTGTGTGTTTTTGAAATGCTGCTTTGGCATGGGGATTCATCTCGAAAATCTCAATCCAGTGTGTTCTCATATTATAAAAAAATTTAATTGAGATGTTCAAATGCATTTTTTTCCTTACCAATACCGATTCAGGTACCTGACCTGCATCAGCCAGTACCGATACCAATCCATACTATTATCTTTGACAGTTGTATACCAATAATCGTAAATGGATATGAAATTATTTCTATCATTGTTGATTTGCATTGCTCAGGTTATACATTACACATTTTGCTAACAGCTAACTGTGGTTTTCCTCAAAAAAATGATTAGGCTAGGTGGCAATCTGATCAGAGCAGATCAGATTGATGAATGGGAGCAGCAGCTGTTTTTAAAGGGAGTGAAACCAAACGTTTAAACCCAGCAAAATGAACTGTTGAGTTCCACTTTTCTGTGCCAGGCGTTCTACTGCTCCCTCTGTGCCCAGACTATGCTCTGTGCCCCGAGAGTCTGATGCTATTGATAACCAAATGGTATATTACAATAGTACTCTTAATGAACTGTCTAGCTCATAAGTAAATGAATGTGTGGGTAATCCTGTTATGATTTTTGAGTTGGGAAGAAGAATGAAAGCTGTAAATTTACCTGGGTGTTCACTATAAAGTTTACTAACAAATAATGTGGTATCACATCGGTGCATAGACTTGCGTACTCACCAATACCCATGCCAGCATTTTAGGCAGTACTGACGTCACTTCTGAGATTGGCTTTGGTATCGGATCAACTCTCTATATAAAGCAGATCTTATAATGTAGCCTTGACACAACTGTTACACTTGAAAAGTGGCTTTGACTGTCATGAAATGAATGATTTGCCAACAAATAGATCAGAAGTCTTCTGCTACCCTGTAGTTACATCAAATGCCCCAATTTGCTGTACCAAAACTAAGGTGTTGAAACGGCGTCAAAAGTGACTTCTAAACATTTTCACTTTACAGATAGTCCCAAGCGTGTTTGTGGAGTTGATGATTTTGCATCTGTCCACACATTAATAAGAGATCTCTGTTGTCTGTTAGGTTTTTAGGGTCTGGAAACGCTGCGTCTATGGAGATGAAAGTCTAAAACATAAGATCCACATTAGAGTAGACTTGGCCTGAGAAAAGAGGGCAAGATGAAGGAGTTTAACATGTATGCGAGAGTGATTGACTCCCACTAAACATGTCCGGTGGTCTCCTGGCAGCTGTGACTCATCTCTGCCATTCCACAGGAGCTTTTTAAAGACTGGAAGGAATGGCTGGCCCATCACACAAGGACACTTTTATTAGCTTACACTGGAATGAAACACACAGGCCGCATGTAGCATTCATCTTGGAATACGCACTTAATTTTTAGTGCTTTTTGAGTGAGTGTGTGTGTGTGTGTGTGTCTGTAAAAGTCAAGTATAAAAGTGTGTGTGTGTGTGTGTGTGTGTGTGTGTGTGTGTGTGTTTTCGTGTAAATACAGTATGTATCTCCCCTGCCAGGAAAAGTGGTGGCTTGCCCTCGGACTTACCAAATGTTTTTCCAGATGCCATCTTTCCATCCGTTCATCATCCTTCCTTCCACTTTTTTCCACCTCTCATATGAAGTGAGCACTATGAGACTGAGCACTATGACCTTCATTAACCTCGGTCACTGGTAGGAATCCACTCTCTGGCAGCTGAATCTGCATTAGTACAGTTGATGGTCATCATGTTGAGACCATGGAACATACTTGTTCCTGATTGGCTGGCTGGTGTCCATTAAAATCATGTTAATGGACACCTTAAACATAATTCTGGTCAGCGCTTAAACAACACGTCTAAATCAGGCTGTGTGGTATATTATACTACATGTAACCATAGCAACAGTCATTCAGCTTTATGCTGTGTTAGTTTACTTAAAGTCAGGGGTGAAATTTACTACAAACAAACAAATTAATCATGATTTAAATGCAGGCAGTCTGTTTATTTGTTTTGGCACAGTTGAATTAAGTGTCCAAGAAACTATTTAAGTGAGCCAGCATGTATGAGTGGTATTTATTTTCCTTTTTTTTAAGATTTTTTTTTAAAGAGAGCTTTTTTTTGGTTCAATAAT